>NW_023458558.1:78424709-78432763 GCF_013731165.1 Rhagoletis pomonella | reverse complement strand
TCGGGATTGAGTATAGCCATGCAACTGTAACTGCATACCCAGCGCAACGACTATACCCCATTGCACTCTTCGGTCTTCCAGGCTGAGGTAATTGCAATACTCAAAGCCATGGGCTACGTGGTGGAACATAGGTGGAGGGGAAGGAGTTTACGTGACTGCAGTGATAACCAAGTTGCACTTAGTTGACCAGCCCTCTATTTAAGTACTTTTAAAATAGTTCGGCAATGCAAGTCTCGACCTGGTTATGAGACATCTGATCATTTGGCCAGAGTTGGCTCAGACCAGGCATTCCTCGGCCCGCAACCAGTTTTAGCACTCCCACCTTTGGCAATCGAAGCCACCATCAGAAAATGGGTGCAGGTGGGCAAAACTCATGTTGCCTTCAATCTCACAAGGTCTATCTAATTTTTTGCTCTCACTGAGCAGACGACACTGCAGACGACTTGCTGGACTGCTGACTGGTCACTTCGCGTGGCACAAACACCTGACTGTGATAGGCGTAAATGACAAGTCCATTTACCCATATTGCTTTCAAGAAGATGACACAGTGGAACACTTTTTGTGCTTCTTGCTTGCTTGGTTATTTGCCATCGATTTTTTTAAACTCGTTCTTTTCTCTATTGCCAGTTTCTGAATTAAAAGTTTGGCGTAAAAAGCTTAGCCGTTTTGATGTTTTAAGTTTTGTGTTTTAAAAATGTGATCAATATTTTTCGCCTCACTTTAAAACTCGGAGCGATAAATATAAAAATGATGCCATAAACACAAATAAACTATTTTACATATACTCCACGTGCAAAGTCATGAGTGAGCCGAACATTTGATGAGTTTATGATGAAGATAAAAGTAAATAACGCTAGCGCTCGCAGTGCTCTTAAAAAATATAACTCTTCAGAGCGAGAGAGTATTTTGATGTATTTACGAGCTCTATTTTTTAAAACCTACAAGTGTGTAATCACATTATTTTTATAAACAGAACACAAGAAAATATTTTATTTTTATTTTGGCCACTCTAAGTTTAGTTTTTGAATTCACCCGCGATGAAAATTTACATTGTTAGATCTAATTTTCACATTTAATTTTTTACGAGCTTTGGGAATATTTAGAAATGTATCAGCAGGGGGTCCACCGAAACCCGTAAATTTTTGAAAGGGGTTTACGAGAAAAAAAAGTTTGGGAACCTCTGGTTTACATACATACGTTCCAACAAAAGCTAAAACAAAATTTTGTTATTGACAAGTGCTAAGAAAGAGTTTCTTGCTGTTTCTTACAAACAACGAAGTTTGAGTTAATTCGCTTTTGAAGAACGTGTGCAACATGTATGTACATACGAACATACATACATACATACTATGTATGCACAGGGGTGTGCTGCTTGACAGCTTTACGCAATTAAAGAATAAAATAATGTAAAAAAAAAATATTTTTTTAAAACAAGTTTTTATTTAATATGCACAATCAAAACAATAAAGTAAAATAGTGAAACAAAAGATTTTTTAGAAAGAAAATTTTGTTAAAACTGCACTAATGTTAATAAAATAAAATAAAATAAGTTAAGCTTTCGTTAAAGTTACCAAAAGCCAATGAGTGAAAGCAATTACTCAGACTCTAGTGAAAATTACTAACAATTTGTAATGATTTACTTCGTTTTTTAAGGGCCGGTTGTTCAATGTCTGGTTATCACTACTTGCCGGTTAAACATCATTATCGACGATTTCGACAGCATGCATATAACATGTGATCGATAAAGCAGTCGTTGTATCTAACCGGAGCTTCTACCTCCGATTTGTGCTAATCAGACATTGAACAACCGGCCCTAAAAGTTTGTCGCGCGAACAGCGAACCGGCATTTATATATCTGCATATATATGTATAACCAATTATGCACGTAATAATAATAATAATATAATAATAGATTGGCGCTTACACATATGTTAGTGTTTGACCGAGCTTCTCCTCTGATTTGCGGCGTGCGCCTTGATGTTGTCACACAAAGCGGAGGGACCTACAGTTTTACGCCGACTCCGAACGGCGATTGTATTTTTATGAGAAGCTGTTTTTCATGGCAGAAATACACTCGGAGGTTTTGCCATTGCCTGCCGACGGACGACCGCTGTTAAGAAAAAACTTTTTTTTCTATATTTTTTGCGATGTTGCTTTGACCAGGGTTTGAACCCAGGCGTTGCGGAGTGGAAGCGCGCACTGCTTACCACTACACCACAGCGGCCGTTATGCACGTACATACGATAAATTCGCCGATAAGCTTTTTTTAAAAACGAAATAAATCAATACAAATTGTTAGTAATTTTCATTAGAGTTTGAGTAATTGCTTTCACTCATTGGCTTTTAGTAACTTTAACGAAAGCTTAACTTATTATATTTTATTCATTTTGGTGCGGTTTTAACAAAATTTTCTTGCTAAAAAATCTCTTGTTACACTATTTTATTTTATTCTTTGATTGTACATATTAAATAAAAGCTTGTTTAAAAAAAAAATATTTTTTACATTACTTTATTTTGAACTTTTAATTTTATTTTATAAAGCCCGGACATAATATTGTATTTAGGCCTCACTCTTCATTTATGAGCATAGTACATTTAATAAGCGGCGTATATCTTTTTGATAATCTGTTTAGGCTGAGCAAAGCACGTTGAGTTCAGGTAGCCAAGAAATTGTACGATGGAAAAAATGGCGGAAAGTTGCCAACTGTTGAACTGAGCGGAACTACTCAACTGTGCGTTTCTAGGACAAACAGTCAACGGTTAGACAATAACTATGTAAGTCTTACGAACGCGCCCAGTGTGTCAGAAGGAAATTGGTGTCTCATTTAATTTAAGCATTCAGCTTAAGTACAAACCACACACCCGGACGTGCCCTACAGAAATTCGTAAAGAAATAACACAAGGTTAACAGCTGATTCATTCAAAATAATTTCCGGAATTTTTTACCAATGAATTCACAGTAGAATATATTATACTAGTGCCTAAACTATACTACTTAGGACCGGTTGTTCAATGTCTGGTAATCATTACCTCTCAGTTAAACAACATTAATCGATAAAGCAGCCGTTCTATTTAACCGGAGCTTCTACCTCCGATTTGTATTAACACAAACAACCGGCCCTAAGGGTTGTTTTCGCTCATGGTGTAATAAAACTAACTGTTTGTTGCATTTTTGAAAATTTTAGCAGTCATACTGGCAGTGATGTTCTCTTTGACTTATTTGTAATTTGTTTGTTCCACTTTTGTGCCCCTATACATAGTACTCCTTATAGTAAAATTGTTCAGGCATTTTTGAATCGTTTAGACAATCGCCTCATGTAAATGATGTGTAATATAAAACTTAGTAGTAGGTGGTTCATATACATATGTACATATGTAAATAATAACTGGAACACAATATATGAATTTGAAGAGAAAACAAACTCGTTTGATATTTGCTTTTACCTTCCTACATATAATATTCTTTAAACCCCATCTTTAAATGAACCCCATTATCAAATATTTTTTTTTAATCGTTACTCACATATTTACTAATGCTTTATTTTATAATAAATGAAATGAATTATGTGTTAAAACGATTCTTAGTATACAATTAAAAAAACTTAAAGAGCATTTTTTATTACATCGCCTTTCAGAAGAAAGAAGAAGATGTCAATCATCGCCTTTCAAGATATACATATATGTATAGCTTTTTACGCGTTATATAACGATCATATTTATGCGAACTGCGTGAGCACCGCGTACATCCCCACGGTTTGGAGGGTAGCCAATGTTGCGTTCATCCCGAAATCGAGAAAATGCTATCATATTTCCCAAAGGGATTTTAGGCCTATCAGTCTGTCTTCGTTTTTGCTAGATACTGATAGAGCCGTACAAATCAAACGCGATTCCTTGTGGCTCTCTTTCAAGAGCTCAAAATGCTTATTGCAAGGAAAAGTCGGTGGATTCCGCCCTGCATACATTGGGCCTTCAACAATGTCACTCCAGAGACAATATTCAAGTTTATTCATAATCTGGGGGGTAGAAACCAACCTAACAAGGCTTATCTACAGCTTACTTCGTTACAGAACTGCCAGAGTCAATTGGGGCACTCCGAAAGGTAGTGTTCTCCCTCCCCTGCTCTGGATTGCGGTTGTAAACGACTTTCTAGGAGAACTGGAAAAAGTGGGCTGTCGGGTGATCGCCTATGTAGATGATGTGTGGCTTTCGATTAAGGGACGATCTCTAGACAGTGTTTCTGATCTGGCTCAAGGTTACCTGATTCAGGTAACTATGTGGGCGATCAAATACTTAGGCTTGATCCTGCATAGAAAGCTGTCGTCGATCCTAACATTGAGGAAAGGTACTACTGTAGGAGAGCTATCGGTATCTCGCCCGAAGTAATTCATTAGCACTATGAAACCACATTTAAGTCTATCTTGTTTCACGGAACCCTTGTCTGGGGGAACTCACTAGAGAAGGCCACACTTTTAACACAACTGGATGGTTTACAGCGGATTTCCCTAATCGGAATTATTGGAGCATTAGGGGGCACACCTACACTGGCGCTTAACGTCTTGTTGAACACGGCGCCTGCGGATATTGCAGACAGAATTGTCGTAGCACGAACTGCTATTAGGCTCAGGGCAATCGGGTGGTAACACTCTGGAGTTCTAATAAGGAGCAACTAGGGATGCTTCTGCCCACCTGCGCTACAATCTTGGATGGTTAGGCCTAGTTTTTGCTCGGCGAGCGCTGGAATGAAATTGCATACTCTACCCAATACCTAATAAAAGGGACAGAAGAAATCAATGCTCCCTTTGTGACATAAAAAAAGGGAAAGAGACGTTTATCTGCTGCAGCAAATGTTTTTAAAGGGCACTTTAAAATACTTTTGGCAGCGCAAGACACGAGTGACCCTTCGTTACCCCTTAAAGGTGCCGAGAAATACGTTACATCTCAAGGGCTAGTGATGGGAGTTCTGACAGGCCATTGTGGGATTGGTATTCACGCAGTAAGACTAGGAATTTCACCTGATCCCTTCTGTATCAGCTGTCAAGAGGAAGATGAGGTGGAATCATCACCGCACTTTCTTTTAGATTGTCCAACCTTCGCGTGCTTCGCACTTGTTAACTAACACTGAGCTCTCAAGGATCGAAATTAGCCGCATTCGAAATTTGGTAATCGGGTCGCGGCGTTTCGCCGACTAAATTAAGGTTCTCCGTTCGGTATTTTCATGGTATCACAGAGGACAATCTCTTAAATGTAGTGTGTCCCTTGCCTGGGGCAACCACTTTAACCTAACCCATTCTATCCTATACTGCTTTGAGCTATGAAATAGTTCTTCCGTCCATAAAAAGGCGGATTCAAACGGTTTTGAAATACTACTTTGTTCACCTGGATAACACAAAAAGTTGTATAATGGTTTACTTGCGAATAACTGAAGAGCAATTACTCTTTAATTTTGGTCTATAAAATAGTATATAAACTCTTATAAGGCCAAAATGGCTCCAACAGGCGAAATTTCGTAGTGCAAAATGTTGATCTATTGCTAGTTTTTAAACTGTATGCTGTACTATAAGAATGGTAGTACATAAAATAAGGTTATAAAACATTTAAATGTTTTATAAGGCACCTTGAGTAGAGTCTTTGGTCTGACCCTGACTAAAAATTCTTTAAAACGCGTTTAATGAGAAATGCCTTACGAAACCGAAATCTTTTATGAAATAAAATGTCAATTGAATAATAATTCCAGGAGATTGTCTAATTTGTTCGGCATTTATTAACGTAATTTTATAAACTACTGTAAATTAGAAAAGGGTTTTCTGTTGTTTTTGTTGTAGCGGCAATAGCGGTCTCTTCTCGACAGGCAAAAGGAAACCTCCGAGTGAGCTTCTTCATGAAAGAGCTTTTAATAAGAAAATTATAATTTTAATTTTTTGTTGCTCATTGAAAATACATAAAAAATGATTTCTAAAGAGTTCTTATTTCCTCTTTGAATAGAGAAAAGTCATACGATCGCCCCCAGATCGTAAATATTCGAAACCAAAAAAGTTTACGTGAAGAGCCCTGAAAGAGTATTTCCTCTTTGAACAATGAAAAATCATACTAAACACTCAAATACTCCACTACTTGAATAGAGAACTTCCAATAATAATAACCAATCGTTTATTTTACACATTTTCATTTTATGAGCGATCTATATAATAAGTTAGTAATAGTGTTAAATATTCAATCGGGTGTCCTAAAGAAAAATATTGATTTACAAGAATTCTATACCATTTCTACGAAAAAGGGGTTTTCCCCACAAAAAAAGGCATGAAAAACTTCATGGGGTTTGAGGAAGTTCAAATATAATTCTTTTTTACAAAAATACAGGTAGGTATTCTTTTTTCCATTTGTAACAATCCTAGGGGGTGAGAGTATAACAGGTTAAACTTTTTTTTGGTCTAACTTTAAAGTTATAGCTTATTCCGTCACAACTGTTGTAAAATGAATTCGTAATTGGTGACGTTTTGTCACTAACGCAGTCACTTAGTGCGATTTTAATAAAAAGAAACTATGTATCGATCTTCGGAAGCCATCAGAAATCGTAGAGACTTTATTTGCAACACTAAATAGTCGAAAAATCCATGTAGAAGATCACTTCCATTGGTTTTCTCAAATGCCACACAATTTGTTGAAAAGTGTGACGTTGAAGTAAGAAAGCCCAAAATGCGGTCGACAAAATTATCGAAACAATCACCCATCTCAAAGCTTTGAAGATTACTGCAAAGTTTCTGCATACATACAAGAGAAGCGCAGCGAGTATGATCAAACTAGTGATGGCACGATTAATCGAATAACCGACTATAATCGGTTATTTTCGTTCGGTTAACGATTTAATTGTATCGAAATTTTCCTTTCGATTAATCGAGCGATTAACCGATTAATTTTTCAAAATAATCGAAAAGAAACCATCAAAAATTTACCAATTTACTCACACAATAATATATGAATCAAAATAAGTTGGTATGTTTTTTACAATCTCGTATTCTGCAAATTTTTTAAATGATATTTTTGCCAAAAACCGCAACACAAGCTTAACCTAAATAGCTACTAAAAAATCACAACCCAGGTATGCACGTATTTTCTTTTTATTTTCCGAATTCGGTGTTGCGCATTTTCTTCTTTTTTATATGGAAGAAAATAAGCAACACCATTACCAAACAGAAAAATACCAAAAATCAGCGGTAAGTGCCAGATACTTCAGTCTTGGAATTTTTCATACAAAAATTTAATGGGCTACAAAGCTGCATACTGAAAATCTTTCTAAGAAATGTAGTTAAAAAGCTGGAATTTTGTATTTTTTTTTTTTTTAATATTGCACAAAGTTTGATATATTTATATTTATATGGTTTTTGCTAAAGAATAAGCCATATTCAGAAAAAAATAACTATAATTAAATAACAAAAAAATCTTGTCGTGCGCTATAATCTTGACACAGTCAGTTTTTATAACTTATAAATAGTGTTTATTAATTTTCGATTTTAATCGAAATGACCGATTAATCTGTTAATTTCTTGCGATTAATTGCAATTATTAATCGAATGCTTTCGATTAATCAACTAATCAATTATCCGATTAATCGATTATTAATTTTTTTTGCCATCACTAGATCAAACTGAGTATATCCAACTCACCATCCATAATTTGTTCTATTTATATGCGTTCATGCTAATTGAAATGCCCTCAAACGTCATATCCAGTGTTGCTACAAGACTGGTAGGTTTTTTCCATTTGGTAGGTTGGTAGGCTTGATTGGATTTTGGTAGGTTTCGGGACAATGAGTAATAGTTATTTGCGAAAAATAGAAAATATGTATCTCCAAACATTTTAGCAATCTTTTTTACACGAATCTTTCACCGGTGCCAAGTCCATTTTTTGAAATCCTTCAGGAGAGACGAAAAATCGATGTAGTTTCGTATTTCCTACATTCTGTATCAAAAACTAAACTTTGAAAAAGAAATGGACTTGGCACCTTTTTACCTTCTTCTTCTTCTTCTTATTTGGCGCTGTAACCGCCTAAGCGATTT
>NW_023458558.1:78422683-78424609 GCF_013731165.1 Rhagoletis pomonella | reverse complement strand
GGTACTTAATGATCGGGAAATGTGGTTCCACTGCTCGCGTACGTCGGGCACCTTTTTACCTAGGTAGTGATATAATTTATGATGTACTTGGACCAAGATTCCAGAAAAGTCTGCCCATGGGCTCGTACCCAACCATATATCAGGCGAAGGTGTTCGCAATCGAAGTCTGTGTTCGTGAATGTCATCATAGAAGGCAAATGATGCCAGAATAAATATTATGTCGGATATTCAGGCAGAGTTAAAGGCCTTAGAGTCTTTAAAACGGCACAAGACTTGTGAACTCTTGAACCATCTGGGAGCCCACAAGAGCGTAACGGTGTGAAAGTTTGAGGGACATAAACTGTTTAAAGGCAACGAAAGGGCAGACTGTCTCGCAAAGCGTGGAGCCCAAATGCGTTTAATACACTGCAGACCTACTTAGGAGCTAGCTGGGAATAATCTCAAATTGCTGCCAACTAGCGGAAGTCAAACGGAATAAGACAGTCAAATAGATTCACAACTATTTCCAGGAGGAACTCCGAAAGACACCTTAGAACTCTTACTGGTAACCTGACAGCACACTGCAAGTTTACGTACCGTTTGAATTAAATGGGTCCTTCTGTAGAGAGAGGTTTTGTGGGCTGGTAAAAGAAACCTCTCCATCTAAAGTTTGGAACATGGCATCATCCAAAGTGCTGAGCTTTTTAAATAGCCTAAGGTTGGAGTGATTACAATTAAGATTTAGCACAATATATCTTCTTAGGTCGCAGCGCGGATATCTCCGACGTAATAATAATAATAATATCGTCACTAGACTCGAATAAAGATGCTCGGGTGTTTTGACGACGAAAATAGACGCGTGAAAAAAGTTTGAGAAAAAAGACGGGTAAACATGGATTCAACATCAATCCGGAAAAACTCGTTGGGGAATTCGAATACTGTTACATAGTTGACCGCGAGCATAAGTTTATGCATCTTTATTCGCCGTCAAAGAGGTTAAAGCGGCTTTCTTGCCGTCACCTATGTTTAGAGGCTTTCCGACGATTTTTTTCGCGTCTTTTTTCGCTGTCAACTTTTGAGCGCGCGTCTTTATTCGTATCTAGTGACGATACCCAGCAAACATTGAGGTTAGTTATCGATTAGAGAATGATTGGAGGACTAGCCACATTCTCCAATTTCAAACGTTAGAGAACGACTTGGAAAAACTATCGAGAATCATAGCGATCTCAACGAAAATGGGACATAGTTCTCGACTCGATAAAATATTAATTCTTTAATCGAATTCTATTGTTGATCTCTAATGGGATTCGAATGTGAATTTCAAACTGCTGTTTTGCTTTATTAAATAAAAGGAAAGGGTCTTTGGAAGGGCAAGGAAGGGATCTTTGGAACGACCGTCGGAAAATTCAGATCGACAGCCTAATAGTTTAACCTTGGTTTAACCCAGCCACATTGGGCATTTAAAATACGTTCAAATTTTACTGAAAAACTGCACACTTTTTTCTTCTTCTTCTTATTTGGCGTTGTAACCGCCTAAGCGATTTTGGCCGAGTACAACAAAGCACGCCAGTCGTTTCTCTTCTGTGCTCAACTGACGCCAATTGGAAATGCCAAGTGAAGCCAAGTTCTTCTCCATCTGGTCTTTCCATCGCAGTGGGGGCCTCCCTTTCCTCTGCTGTATTTTAATTCGCTTCACTATGTCCATGTCGTTGTAAAGCTCATACAGCTCATCGTTACATCGTCTGCGGTAGTCGCTGTCACCAATGCGTAAAGGCACGTATATCTTCCGCAAAATTTTTCTCTCAAATACTCGAAGAGTTGCCTCATCGGATGTTGTCATTGTCCATGTTTCTGCGCCTTATATCAGCACGGACATGATGAGTGACTTTTAGATTGTGGGTTCGTACGTCGAGAGAGGACTTTACTCCTGAATTGCCTACTCAGTCC
>NW_023458558.1:78389540-78422583 GCF_013731165.1 Rhagoletis pomonella | reverse complement strand
GAAACGTGTCTCCCCCTGGTAGTATAAGGAAAAGGAAGGCCTCATCTGCGATGGAAATCACTTAAGCGGTTACTATGCGAAACTGGAAGGATAATGAAAAACATGGTAAGACACTATCCCTGTGGGGAAAATCTCTAGTTCTGCACTGGTGCGCTTCTAGTATATTTTGACCCAGTACTGGTTCGCGATAAATCTCTTTTGCATGCAAGCAACTGGCGAATTTAACATGGCGATGTCCTAGGAAGTGTCAATTGCCCCCTCTGCATCCCTTTTTCGATAGTTCCGAACTAGTCCTAAATTCTATAGTTCCGAACCAGTTCTAAAATCGACAGACGAAAAAAAAAGTATCTTGATTTTTCAATCTTTTTGGTTCTTCCGTGTGCGCGATTTTAAGTTATTTTGGAAGAAATGTGTTTTCAATTTAAAATTAAATTTGTTGGAATGATTTTAAGAAATGTATGTTTATATACCTTCAGAGTTGGGCACGCTGCACTAAATCGAGATTTTCACTACCACTAGGGCTTCAGTGGTAGTGCATTTCAAATTTCACTACCACTATATGGTTAGTGGTAGTGCATTTCAAATTTCACTACCACTATATGCTTAGTGGTGGTGCATTTCAAATTTCACTACCACTATATGCTTAGTGGTAGTGCATTTAAAACTTCACTACCGCTATATGGTTAGTGGTAGTGCATTTCAAATTTCACTACCACTATATGGTTAGTGATAGTGCATTTCAAATTTCACTAGCACTGCGTAGTGATAGTGAAATAGAATTTCCACTATCACTATCTGGTGAGCGGTAAGCGAACGAAAGTTTCACTATCACTGACTAATTAAATTAGTTTACAAATTTAGGAAAAGATTGCGATCTGTGCAAATTTCATAGTTTGCTAGTTAGTTAGTTAAAAAATGTATAACCACCAACCATATAGTGGTAGTGAAATTTGCAATTACCACTAAAGTGCATAGTGGTAGTGAAAACCATTTGGCACTACCACTAACCATATAGTGATAGTGAAATATTTTTTTCACTACCACTATGCACCTAGTGTAGGGATGCAAACGATGCATCGATGTTTTTGGTTCATCGATAATATCGGTTCAATTTTCGATGTTTGCCATCGATGTTTGCTATTTACTAACATCGCGAAATTGACGATACATCGATGGAAGTTTTACCGATGTTTTAAACGTCGACTTTAAGGAGACTCTCCGACTTTCTTTCGGTGTGTTTGACTTCAGAATTTTTTTGTTATTTATGGCCTTATAACAATTATATTCAGCCGTTTTTTATGAACAATGTTATTGAAAATCAACAAAATTTACAAAAGGTAGAAGTTATAGCTGCTATTTCGGATATCACCACTTCTCCTCAGTGACCGCGGTGGTGATTAGTAGATGTGGTGATCTCCCAAATAGCAGCTATAACTTCTTAGCTTTGTAAATTATTGTTGCTTTGCCACAACATTTTTCATAAAAACGGCCCAAGCTCAATAAAATTGTTGGATTCATTCAGAATGCTAATAAAAAACAGAACCAAACACCTCTTAGAATTTCAACAAGATCAGGCCTAGGATCTTTAGGCCCGAACGAACTTACAATGGTATGCATTTTGATTCTAATAATAGAAAGGGTATAGAAAGGATAATAAAATACGGGAAAATACATTCATAATTATTAAAGTATTCAAAATTACTTTAAATTTAACTAGAAATTAACAAATTGCAAAACATCGGAAACTATCGATATATCGAAGTTTCTCTGGCGATGTATTATAGCCTCGATGTTCTTTTCTCCGATGCATCGAAACATCGATGTATCGATGTTACTACTCAAAATTTGCATCCCTAACCTAGTGGTAATGCATTTCAAATTTCACTACCGCTAGGGCTTCAGTGGTAGTGCATTTCAAATTTCACTACCACTATTTTGTTAGTGGTAGTGAAAAATTGTTTTCACTACCACTATGCACTTAGTGGTATTCAGTGTTGCCAGGTCTTCGGCATGAGAAAACGTCCCTCTTGGTGTGAAAAAACGTCATTTCCTGCCCAAAAACGTCTTATTCAAATGAATGTTCAAAAAATTGTTCTTATTAAACTTTTATTATATACAAAGGTACATATGTACGTAATGTATATTAAAATGTTATTTTGACAGAGCACATTTAAAATTCATTGTAAACTGGTTTGAGATCGTTAATATAAAAATCATTTTATACATCCACTTGTGATCAGCTGATTAAGTCATCACCATTTTGATCGATTTTTGCTATTTCTCTTTCTTTTTATTTAATGTTTATTATTTTTCCATAAAATCCGAGCTCATTATATAACAAACAAAATATAAATCCACATTTCAAACTTTGTGCAAAAATTATAAAAAATCTGCAATGCTTCAGCTAGATATTCAACTTTTTATTTAGATTTTTTTTTTTGAGTGTGCAGTTTGATAGCCCATTAAATTTCAGGTCAATAAAGTGCAATTTAAAAGAAGCTAATGCGCGTATGCTTGGTATGCATCATATTTAAGTCATATGGGTCTAAAGAATAAATATCTTTTGAAGCAGCTGCTGCGAAACACACAGCTTGTAAAGATTTGTTAAGAAAATAATTCGAAATCAGTTCTACTTACAAGATTTAGTAACAGAGAAAAATTACTGAAAAGTTAAAAAACGTCATTTTTTACACAAAAAACGTCCAAACGTCAACAGGATACAAAAAACGTCCAAATGACGTTAAAAACGTCAACCTGGCAACGCTGGTGGCAATGCATTTCCCATTTCACTATCACTACACGAATAGTGGTAATGAAATGTTCAGTGCATTGAAAATTTAGTGCAGCGTGCCCAACCCTGTATACGTTTAGCTGTAGCTGAGTTTGCAGAGGTGCTCGCTGTTATTTCTTAGATTCCAGACGGTCCCAAGATGTTGAAATGTTAACACAAAATTTTAGTTTTGTATTACCAAGCTATGAAAAAGCATCTGCGAAGCACAGAATAGAAGCGTATTTGAACGAAAAATCCGTCGAACACATATGTAAAGTAAACAAGCCCCCCGCTGCATCCCTTATTCGTTAGTTCCGAACTAGTTCTGAATTCCACAAATAATATCTAGTTCGTTCTGCATCCCTTTTTCTATAGTCCCGAACCATTTTTAAATCGTCCCTTTAGATATAGATTTCTAGTGGAAAAAACTGAAAATAGTTCTTTAAAAGTACCACTTTTCGCGGATTTTGGTCTGGTTCCCATCGGGCTAGTTCCTTTTTGGCGATAAAGACCTAGTACGGAACTAGAAATTTGATTCACTAGTCCGCGGTTTCCCTGCAGGGAATAAGCTGCAGAGACACGACTTGGTCTGTTACAGCATGACAGATCAGCACTTTTGTAAGTACTATGATATTCCACAAATAAACTACATGGTCCAACGATTTTTGCAGGGAAGTTGTGCAGTGAAGTATTTGTAAAATGGTTTATTTGTATTGATGGCATCATTTTTATTTTTATCGCTCCGAGTTTTAATGTGAGGCGAAAAATATTTATCACTTACATTTTTAAAACACAAAACTTAAAACAACAAAACTGCTTAGCTTTTTACGCCAAATTTTTAATTCTGAAACTGACAATAGAGAAAACAGCGAGTATTGCAAATTCGATGACAAACAACCAAGCAAGCATGAAGCACAAAAAGTGTTACACCGTCTCATCCTCTTCAAGGCAGGATGGGCAAATGGACTTGGCGTTTACGCCTATCACAGTCAGGTGTTTGTGCCACGTGAAGTAACCAGTCAGCAATCCAATAAGTCGTCTTCAGTGTCGTCTGCTCAGTGAGAGCAAAAAGCTAGATAGACCTTCTGAAATTGAAGGCAACATGAGTTTTGCCCACCTGCATCCCCACGATGCCTCCCAGTCATTGCCGAGCGAAGAATTGCCGTCTTTCTGGTGGTTGCTTCGATGGCCGAACAGGGTGTGCTAAACCTAGTTGCCGACCGAGGAATGCCTGGTCTGAGCCAATTCTGGCCAAATGGTCAGATGTGTCATTACCTGGCACCTAAAGTAAAGCAAGCTCGTTATGTTTACCACCATAATTTAGTCGAGACTTGCATTGCCGAACTAGTTTGGAACTAGTTAGAGGGCTAGCCAATGCCTTAAGTGCATCTTGGTTGTCACTGCAGACACGTAAACTCCTTCCCCTCCACCTATGTTCCACCACGTAGTCCATGGATTTTAGTATTGCAATTACCTCAGCCTGGATAACCGAAGCATGTGTCCCAACAGAAAAGTGAAGCTTATCCCCGTTAACTTCGAAAAAGACCCCAGATCATGACCCAGAGTCAGTTTTGGAGCCATTAGTGAAGATTCGACAATGTGTGAGTCCGGTCTCAGTGATGGAAGTAAACCAGCATTCAGTCTCAGGGAACTCAACATTATAGAATCTCTTCAACAAAGGTAATGGTGGCGCACTATCCTGCAGCATTGAAAATACACAAGTGCTTAAATCCCTGCCGCCAGCAATTTCCGCTGCGCCCCACTCGGTGTTATACCAACATCCGTTACGTTTTAGTCTGCAGTTGGCCTTTAAGGTTTTCCCACGTATGAAAACACAAAGTGACGATAAGTGCAGCAGTGCGTCAAGAGCACTATACACCACTCCAAAAAATTAAAGTTAAATAAAGAGGCTATCAAGCAACCATTTTGGTTCTTTACTATCGAGACCAGATAAATTTTCGTGGACCTCCACCTACAACTCATGAACCCCCATATTTTTTTTACGCCAACGTAGACCCCCGTCGAGTCTCCCGTGGATCCCTGGCGGTCCACCTGGACCACTTTGGGAAGCACTGCTGCGTTGCTATAAATTTGGAAGAAAAGCCTTTCCGATGGAACATAGGTGGCGAGTATTGGTAGAAATTTAAGTGCCCTTTAAAGTAGGCCAGTCAGCTAGTGAATTGGGACTGTCCACAGCAGTAAGAACACCAGAAATCTCTTGACCGGTGTTTAATATTTTGTTCGTTATGGATTGGTCAAATTCAAACCAAAGACTGTCTGTTCATGTCCATGTCACACACGTACACTCTTAGAAAAAAAGTTTCTTGCGGGTAATTTTTAAAATAAACGGCTACATATATCTTACTTCATTATTAACTGAAGATTCTGGAGAAAAAGGATTAATAATACTACTTTCATTCACAGAGTGCAACCGTCCTCTTCTTTTAAATTCGTAGGAGTTTATTTGCGCTGCTCTTAAATGATTTGACAATGCTGTTGTACTGTTATTAAAATTAATTTCTCTATCACAGTTTTCACATTTCGCTTTAGTTTTATTGTAAAGTTTTTTTAAATAACAGCACTCGGCGCCATTGTTAGAATAAAAGTTTTAAATTAAGAGACGGTAGTGCATATAAATCTTAAATAAGTCGACAGTGGATAGTGAAAAGGCGACTTCAGTTGACTTCCATAATCTGAATTTCGATCACTAAAAGTAGACTTTCAGAAGTAAAAAGTCGGTTTTGGCCGCAAGTCGAAGTCAACTTTGCCATCTTTATAAAGGTGTTGATTTTTGGTCCCCAATTCGTGCCAATAACTCCAAAAATAACGCATTTATTTCGGGGTTTTATTCTCTTGGGCTGGATAAAAAGATTTTTCAGCTTCGAAAATGTCCAAGACATTGGGAACGTGTTAGTTGACGCAGAGCTTTGAAAAGTAAAAATTCAATGCTAATGTTTGTAAGAACGCCAAAAGTCATAGATAGGTAGATCGATTTTAATTTTATAAAATGCGATTTACTTCTATATGTCAGTTGTATGTAAGGTATAATTTTAAAAATTTTTAATATGTTCCACTGATTAGTATTTAATGAAATATTCAAGTGAATTATTTTAATAAAAACTATTCTTTAAAGTTATGTATGTCATTTTCTCCATGTTCCACTAATAAAAACTATAATACGACGCGATTTTGTTCTATATAACTTACTTATACTATATACTATGCAATGTTTGCGTACGAAAACGCCAAAACATGATAATTCGTAAAAACTTTTACTGGCTTTTACTGGAAATGGGTAAAAAAACACAACTAATATCTACGACGTGAATTTACTAAATATTTTTCAAATAAAATACGTTTCTTTTAATTTTAGGCGTCATATTGGATCGGACACTGTGGTGTAGTGGTAAGCAGTGCGCGCTTTCACTCCTCAGAACCTGGCTTCAAGCCCTGGTAAAGCAACATCGCAAAAAATATAGAAAAAGGGGTTTTCTTAACAGCGGTCGTCCCTCGGAAGGCAATGGCAATCCTCCGAGTGTATTTCTGCCAAAAAAAACAGCTTCTCATAAAAATACAATCGCCGTTCGGAGTCGGCGTAAAACTGTAGGTCCATCCGCTTTGTGTGATAACATCAAGGCACACGCCAAGTCGGAGGAGAAGCTCGGCCAAACACTAACATACATATGTGTAAGCGCCAATCTATTATTATTATTGGATCGGACGTTTAGTGATTTGTTATTTTGATTTCAGATTCGAATTCAGCGAAAACTCTTAAATAATATAATAATAAGTCATTCTAATTATTATTTTTAACAAAATTATTATGCTTAAGATTTTAGACGCCATATTGGATCGGCCATTTTGTTTTTTGTTATTTTGACTTCAGATTTGAATTCAGCGACCTCAAAAACCTCTTAAACCAGAATTTATGTGAATACAATAATTTTTTAAATTATGGGTACAAAGTGGGTATCAAGTGCATTGTACATTATCGGCAAATTTTCGTTGACTACATTTTTGTACATGTTATGTGTCTACATATGGACATATACATATGTATGTACATATTCTTAAAACATCATTGTGTGCCACTTAACGCCCAACTGCGATATTTTGTCTAATAATATATGTACGTGTGTTTGTACATATCAGGAATAACTGTCTCAGTTCACAATATGATAATTAAATTCACGTGGCGGATCGTTTAACACTAATGAAACTTATGGAAAATATTTAATCACGACTAGTTTTGGTTTCAATTATGCATATGTACTTAAAAATTAGCTACCTGTATGTATGTATGATGTAACATTTAATATTTTTGGTATTTGGTTATGGTAATGGTGTGGTAATCCACATATACAAAAGTGTATTCATATGTATTTTAACAAATAAATACGATACTCTAAATAAATAAAAATTATGTGAACGTAAAATGGGTAAATATTTATGTACAAACATATGTACATATGTACTATGAGCATATCTGTCCCGGCATAGTACGACCCCATGGCGTTGCTGGTCTGTTGAGCGCCTTAAACTGGAAAATTATAGATCATATCGCACACCTAGATCTAAAAAGAGCTAACTCAAAAAAAAAGGATCAGTCCAGCGCCTTCGTCTTAACCTGGGGGCTGTGTAGGAGTTACTGCCGCTAAACTAAAACGTAGAATACGTGATAAGAGCATATTCAGGTTAAAAACTGTACATTAGTTTTGATTTTATTCGATTGAATGTTGAACCCATTTCAAGTGCTACCCATCTTTAGTATTAAAACTCAATATTTCTTAATACTCCTTCAATTGCCACCAATATTTTAGTATTTCATACAGTAACTTCTGTATAATTTAAATAAGTTCAGCTTTTTAAAGATGGCAAAATATTAAATATTTTGTTAAACCCTTTTCGTGTGATACCAAAATATACATATTTAAATTATCTAATTCCCTAAATTCAAGTTGCAACCTTCTTGAAATTATTTTCAAACTGAAGCGTCCGACATCCGTATTGTGATGCATATTTACATCATCTAATTCCCTTAAGTCAACATAAAATTTAGAACAGGTGGCAACCCTCCTACATGTAGTTTAGAAATAAAATATCTTAAAAGAAGTTCCGATTGATATCCATATTTAAGTAATTTATTACATTGAATTTAACTTTGTAAAGAGCTTGCAACTCTCATTTAAATCTCCACAATCTCTTTCGCCTGACGCTCATATTAGGATACATATTTCAATTTTCGAATCGCCTTAATTTAAGTTTGAACTTTATTTTGTAAACGGGTGGCAACGCTCCTCCAAGCAATTTAGAAATAAAGTTCCTTCAAGGCCATTTTAATTGATATCCATATCGTAGTAATTCGTTTAACCCATTGCATATATTGAGTTTAACTTTGTAAACAGGTGAAAACCCTGTTTAAAATAATTTCAAACAAAAACCCTTTTTAATCCTTTTTTATCTGACACCCGTATTGCGATGCATATTTAAATTCTCTAATTCTATTAATTAAAGTTGGACTGAGTTTTCAAAACAAGTGGCAACTCTCCCACATGTAGTTTAAAATCGAGTTTTTTCATATTTTGAATGTTTAATTTATTTTTTTTTATGTATTGAATTTTTCTTTGTAAATAGGTGGCAACCCTCCTACATATACTGAAGAAATAAAGCCTGTTCAAAACCATTTTGATCGATACCCATATTTTAATAATTTATTTAACTTATAAATAATTTGTATTTAATTATTTATCAGGTGGCAACACTTTTCGACAAAACGTTACTGCCTATCTATAGGCCAAGGCTTTTAATTTGATAACTCATTTTTAAAATCGAGCTAACGGTACAAATCTCACGATATGATAAAAAAGTATTCGCGTATTATACATAAATATGTATTGTATGTATGTATAAATGTATATGGATGTACATACATACATATGTAGGTAGGTACAAAATATGCTGCGATCAGCTTGTACACCCCAGTGGGTAAAGGTAATCAATAGGAATGCAAAAAGTAATGGATAGCCCCTATAACCTATGCACGAAAAGATGCAATAATTTCTCCACAGCAATGTCATACGAAAGTAATGTGTCGCATGTCGCTTTACGAAACTATAAATAGAATAAAAAAATAAAAATAAAAATAAAAGTAAACAAGTACGAGCAGCGCTGTCTTCGGCTATGCCGAAGGCTTCATACCTTTCATGAACATCTGCAAATTTTACTTTGACAGATTACTGCTTTTGAATACATCTGATACATCGATAGAGGAGTTACATACTTATATATGGAAGATATACTTTACTGCTATGTGATCGGTATGTAAACCGGTAACACAATTTATTGGGTTTAGTTTCCTACATAAAGGAGATATATGGCAAAAACTGGTATCTGAACAATCAGTGCTATAGGAGATAAAGCTTATACAGCATAGATTTTCATGATTTTCTCAGTAGACTTTGTATTATTATTTATAAAATATCTTACGAAATTTATCGGTTTTAGCCGTTCAAATAAAGAAGTTTTACAGTAAAATCCCATATCTGAACAATCAGATGTATGGAAGATATATGTTGTAGTCATCCGATCCTTGTTATTTTCACTGTAAGTCTTCTGTTGATAATGAGTGAAAACAGCGCGAAATTTCATGGTCCTAGCTACATAAATGGATGAATTATAACGAAAAATCTCATATCTGAACAATCAGTTGTATGGGAGCTATAGGTTATAGTTACCCAATCTTTTTAATTTGCACTGTAAGTCTTCTGTTGATAATGAGTGAAAACAGCGCGAAATTGCATGGTCCTAGCTACATAAATGGATGAATTATAACGAAAAATCTCATATCTGAACAATCAGTTGTATGGGAACTATAGGTTATAGTTACCCGATCTTTTTAATTTTCACTGTAAGTTTTCTGTTGATAATTATTGAAAACAGTGCGGAATTTCATGTTCCTAGCTATATAAATGGAGGAGTTATAACGAAAAATTTTATATCTGAACAATCAGTTGTATGGGAGCTATAGGTTATAGTGACCCGATCTTTGTAATTTTCACTGTAAGTATTATGTTGATAATGGGTGCAAGTACTGCAAAATTTCATGTTCGTAACTGCATAAGTGGAGAAGTTATAACGAAAAATCTCATATCTGAACAATCAGTTGTATGGGAGCTATATGTTATAGTGGTCCGATTCATCCGGTTCCGACAAATGATTAATACATTATAAAAATACACCCACCTACCAAATTTGATACGGATATCTCGAAAACTGAGAGACTAGATTGCATACAAACAGACGGACAGACAGACAGACGGACAGACGGACATGGCTAAATAAACTCAGCTCGACGTTCTGATCATATAAGTATACATTTTAATGGGTCTATCTCTTTTTGTTCTGGTACTTACAAACATCGGACCAAAGTTATAATACCATTTCATGCTCATGAAAGGTATAAAAATAAAGTCCGTGCCACAGGTTTTGAACCCGCGACCAACAACACGGTAGTCGAACACCCACCCATTCGGCCAGCAGCTGTTGAGATAACGTGAACAAAAAACATACTTGAGTTAGTTTTCAAACTTTTTGTTTTATTTGTCGCTTTGTGTGTAGCTTACACATCATCCGCTCGCTTACATTACGATGCATCTTTTTATTCAACCGTAGTTATTAATCTTTTCTTGGTAGAAAAAGGTAATGGATTCCTATTTTCCCTCTGGGATATTTCCCCTCACCAGCGCAATCTGGTTTTGGTCTCCTTTTGTCTCTGCCAGCACCCTAACTGTTTTTATACATGCACGTGTTTGCAGAATGATGACGAAGTGATTTTGTATGGAAAATCATTTGTACCCATATGTATATTTGAATAAAATAAACATACTTAGAAGATATCAACCAATACTTCCC
The DNA here is from genome assembly GCF_013731165.1 of Rhagoletis pomonella. Lineage (NCBI taxonomy): Eukaryota > Metazoa > Arthropoda > Insecta > Diptera > Tephritidae > Rhagoletis > Rhagoletis pomonella. The sequence goes on along the minus strand of NW_023458558.1, from coordinate 78,411,902 downwards.
ATATACCAAACGAAAGGAATAAAACTTGAATATTTTATTAAAGAAAACAAAATCATTCGAGCTGTTTTCGAGCATTTTGGTAATAAAAAAAAAATTTATAATTTTTTCAACAATTTTTGGACTTAAAATGCTCAATTTTTGTCGAATTTACATAAAGTTTGTAAACAATAATATTATATTGCTCCAAGGAACCTATATCCCGAAAATTGAAGTTATATCTGCAAATCATAAGTTGCTAGAGCACCTTAAAGGCTCAAAATTTACCCCAAAAAAAGCCAATATTTACCATTGTTTCTACGACAGAAACCGAATTGGTTGCTTACCAAAAGGAATCGGTCGACAGATTTGGAGTTTTATCTTTGAAACGCCGCACTTTTGTTTGAAATCGCTTCATTAGTTCTCGTGCAATCAGCGTTTTCGTGAAGCTCTAAAAATTACAACTACAACATTTGAGCATACCCTCCATATCGAAACGTAAGACGTATTCTACGTCAAAAAATGTAGATTTTTTTGGCATAAATCAATTCATAGGCCTGCTGTGGCGTAGTAGTTACCTAACTACAGTGCGACCTACTATTCCGCAGGGCCTAGGTTTGAGCGCAGTTTCCGACCAACATCAAAAATTTAAACAAACAGGTTTTTACTACTAGCGGTGGCCCTCCGCAGGCAATGAAAATCTTCCGAGTGTATTCAGCCTTGAAAAACAGCTTCTCATAAGAATACAATTGCCGTTCGGAGTCGGCGTAAAAGTTTAGGTCCCTCCGCTTTGTATTAAAACATCAAGGCGCATGCCACAAATGCGAGGAGAAGCTCGGCCAAACGCTAACATATTGTCTAAGCGCAAATATTAAGGATATATCTCCAATAAAAAAATTTCATTTTCTCCATGATTATATTCACTAACTAAAAAGTACCGTTATACCTGTTTTTTTATTAATTGCGTTCAATCTGTACGATCTACAGACCGTTATATTTCCGGATATGATTTTTGCATTAGGTCACTTTAGATCTAGGTGTGCGATGTGATAAGGCATCAGCAGTGGCGAGCATACAAGGAAGTCTTGGACCATTTCAGAGCTGGAACACTTGAGAATAAGTGTCACTGAAAATATTAGGAGTACGCAACTCGAACTTGCAAGTTTTTACTGAAAAGGCGTTCAATAACACCAAAAAACTTGCAGGAAAAACCAAAAGCGAAAACGTAGCAACGGGAGAGAGCTACAAATTGCTGCAAGTGAAAATGTTACCAGGAGAAACTTGGAGGTATCAAAAAACAAAACATTTAAGAGATGCGTTGTTGTGAAGCGACAGAAGAATCGAAAATATTGAGAATAAATTGAGGCATGTGCATACACATGTACCATATGTACATTAGACTGTGTCAAATAAAACGATTGTTTTTTTTTCTTGCGGTCCCATATCAGAATTTTGCCGGCAAAATTTCAGCCCTTCATCTTAATTTTTCAGTTAGCGCTGGCAAGAATAAGAATTTTCAATGAGAAAAGTTTTGTTCTGCAACTTTTTTTTTATAAATAATTAAATGTAGCAAATAAAACAGATAGTCTTACATGCAATTTAAAAAACCAACTCTGTGTTTTAAGAGCTAATAAAAGTGATTTTTTTCTAAAATTTATATTTTGGTTTACTTTTAAAGAGTAAATAAAAAACATAAAAAAAACTTAAATAGCTAATTACTTTATAAAATTGTATGATTTAAACAAAATAGTTTTCATACTTTCGCTAATCCAAGTTTTGTTGGCTTAAAAATTAAAAAAAAAGTCATCAATATACTATTTCAAAGATGCTCATTTCAACTGCTCGTGTGACTAGCCTAGGTGTTTATGTATATTACACTGTTCCGCAGTCGGCTGGAGAATTGATGAAACCAAGTTTTTTTGAGAGACTGGATTGTATATAGAAAAGTATTTTCTCAGTTTTTTCAGGTTGGCGATTTTTAGATTTTTTTTTATACCCGAGCGCACTTGTGCACAAGGGTATATTAATTTTGTTCACATAACGGTTGTTTGTAACAGCCAAAACGAATCGAGATAGATATAGACAAATGTATACATAAATGCTCAGAATGAATAGAGAAGTCGATTAAGCCATGTCTGTCTGTCCGTCCGTCTGTCCGTCCGTCCGTGTACACGATAACTCGAGCAAAAATTTAGATATCTCAACGAAGTTTGGTATGTAGGTTTCCATTTATCCAAGGTAGGTTGGTATTGAAAATGGGCGAAATCGGACTGTAACGGTAATTTCCAGAAATACGAAAACTGCGTTATTTTAGTAACTACCGACGATTATTCACTCAAACTTGATATTTACAATAATTTTCAGACAAAAAATAAGAATATTATAATTTTTGGAAAGTGGGCGTAGCCACACCCACTTATGGTCATATGTGTATTGGTAACCGCTGAACCAATTTCTTCCAAACTTGGCTCAGTTGTTGGCCTTGGTACAACATACTAAATTACCGAAAATTAAAAAAATCGGACAATAACCACGCCCACATCCCATATAGCGGTAATTTAGAAAAATACAAAATCTTCAATAAATCAGTAAATATTAAAGCTAATTTATTAAAAAGTGATGCTTGCAACAATTCTTTACCAAGAAATATGTTTATGGTAAAATTTTGGATAATGGGCGTAGCACCGCCCACTTATGATCACATATATGTATATCGGTAACCGTTCTACCAATTTGTGCCAAACTCGGTATGGTTATTGTGCTTGCCACATAAAAGCAAAACGTTGAAAATTATTGAAATCGGACTAAAATTACGGCCGCTTTTCATATAACGGTAAATTTCAGAAATGCTTGAAACTGCAATATTTCGAAATTTAAGGACGCTAATTTACTCAAAATTGATACACCCCGGCTTACCATCTAGTGGTAGCTTTCGGAAAGGTGAAAAAACATATATTTAATACTTGCGCCGGGTATTTAATGTTCGGCTCCGCCCGAACTTATACTTTATTACTTGTTTTTAATTGAAGTTGGCGGTCTTGGGGCCCGAAAAATCTAAATGTTTTATTTTTTAGTGAAAAGGGCCACTAGGGTGCGTATTAATGTCAAAAACATGGAAGGAACATGAAGGAATAGTGGAAGCAATGTTTATCAGCGATGTTTCCTCATGTTTATTTTCACCAAAGTGCAACCAGCAGCCGCGTTTCAGAAAAAATGAACGATTTGTTTGTAAAAAAAGCAAATTCAGATGCCTCATGCCGAAAATCCCAAGAAAGGTCATTTGATGTTATAATGAATTTGCATTTTAATCACTTTTAATTGATTTAAATTCTGCACTATGACCACCAAGTTTAATTAAAAAAAAAAGACTTAAAATCGCCAACCTGGGAAAACTGAGAAATTACTTTTCTATATACAATCCAGACTTTCAGAAAAGCTTTGTTTCATCAATTCCCCAACCGACTGCGGAACGGCCAGCACTGAGGTTAACATTAAATAACTATGCTAGTGACACGAGCATGCCAAATGCGCATTAGAGTATTGCATTAGAGTATTGATGAGTTTTTAGAAATTTTTAAGCCAACAAAACTTGTAAATGAAAAATAATAGAAAATTTGTTTTTTTATTGTTTTTCTAAGTAAAATGATGGTTTTGAAATACGATATGGGATTCAATGAAAGTATGAAAACTATTTTGTCTAAATCATGAAATTTCATAAAGTAATTACCATGCAGTGAAATCCCAAACTAGTCAGAAAAAATACTAGTTTACAACTAGAATTCCCTAATAGAAACCGAACTAGTTCGAAAATGACCAGACTTGTACCAAGTATAAAACGATTTATTCATGCCCTGTTTTATTTGACTTCGACAGTTTAATACAATGAAGTACACAAAATATTATGATTTTTATTTGGGTATATGTATTGGAAACCATTAAATCGAATACGTATTCAATTATACCAGTCCTGTTAAATAATGATTAATATTCATAATGATTATTAATTAAAGCATGTTTTTTTGGATAACCGTTTACTGATCAAATACCGATATTACCACCTTTTTAATGATTAATAATTAATTACTTAAATGTTAAATGTTAATTAATTCATTAATTTTAGTTACATCATTATTTTGTTATTTTTGATCATTTTCAATCCTTTTTGACTTTTTTTAATTACACGATTAATATAATTATTTGATAAATTTCTATTATCAATCAACAAGCCAAACTATAGACAAAATTTAAGAATATTTAATAACTGCTTGAATTATTTATTTATTTTATTCTTATCCGAATCTCAAATTTTAAACATTAATTATTACTTTTAAAATTGTTTTAAAATAATAGACGGAAATGTGAAAAGTTAATGAATTTAATTTATTTGAATGAAAACTTTTATTTTTATTTTACTTCACTCAAAAACGATCTAAAGAATTAATTTTATTTTTAACTTAAATGTTTTCTTTTGCATATTCAATATTATTAAAAAAGATAAAAATGTAGTATTTATTGTACCTTAGACCTTTTTCTTTTAATAACATTTAATGAAAAATGCATTTAAATTTATATTCGAAAGTTTGAAATATCTATATATGTATTTATTTTTGCTTTTAAAAAAATTCACACTAATTATTGGCAAATCTAAGGCTGCTAAATAAAAATGTGTAATATATTAAAGTGTACTTAATCCAACGTTTTTATTGTATATCTATGAATTTATTCTATTGTTTGACTCCCAAAGTAGTGGTTTCGGTCCATAAGAGCACTAGTATTTTTCTGTCTATTTTGAACTAGTATGAGACTGGTATATTTCTAACCGAAATCTGACAATTGCCATCTCGTAGGACATCCCCATGTTAAAAATACCAGTTGATTGCATGGAAAAAAGATAGTTGGCTGACTAGTTGGGCATGCGGTTCATACCAGTTGTGAGGTAGTTTACAACTAGTTCATTTGGCTACAGGGTAACTATAGGTATACGTTTTTTATCTAAAAAATTTTTTAAATTCGTTTTTAAAAGCAAATCTAAATATAGTTTTTGATAAGAGGAATTCAATTAAAGTTCATTTATTATTAGCCTTCCGGCGCTGTAGGCCAATTTTATGGAATTCCATCGAGTTTTTTTTTCAAATAAATACTCAAATTAGAGTTCTTTATTAAAAATTGCACGCGTGCTGTGATTTTAAACATCGCAGTTAATATTTTGAACAGAACTTAATTAATTTATTGCGTTTTGTTTTATTCCTTTGTACACTTTTTCTTCAAATTTTACTTCTTTTTTGCTTTTTATTTTGATTTTCAAAATCATCGTCATCATTGTCATGTGAAGAATTCACAAAGTTATTGCTAGCATTTGCGGCATCAGTTGTAGCCATTATCCAACAATAATGTTGATATTTTCAGTCACAACCATTTTGAATTAAAACACAAAAGAAAGTGATATTTAATTGCTGTTATCGAAAACACATAATTCCTCAAAATAGATGTTGCAGCGATTTTCAGACTAAAATCTTTAGAACTGTCAAATAGCAAAATTACACTCTCAAGCGAGAGTAATAACATAATTATGACGATGATTTTGATAAACGAAATAACAAGCAAAGAAGAAGGAAAGTTTGAAAAAAGTAGACAAAAAAATAAAACACGATAGATAAATTAGTTTCGGTTTAAAATATTGATTGCGCTGTTTACAATTGGTATTTGCAATACGAATAATTCACATCGCGACTGAATTTTTTTTAAGAGACCTCTAATTTTAGTATTTATTTGAAAAACCTCAATAAAATTTAATAAAAGTGGCTTACTGCGCCATCTAGGGCAGTGTTAAGAAAAAAAAAAAAACTTCAAAAATTTATTCCTCGTGTTTTCTAAGAATACTTTTCAAGAACTTAACCTAATTGAATAATAAATTGTGTACAAGGATTCAGTCAAGGATATCTTCCTTATTTGCGCTAAACTGGAAAAAACTAATCATTTGCATTTGGTTTTACTCAATACCGATTTGAGCTGTCGCACAGTGTGATATGACGATCGATGAGCAAATGGGAGTTGTTTTGCACAGTTTATTTTCATACACTGATTAAAATGCTTAATGAATTTCATTTCTAATGCTAAATAAATAAACATATACTTATGTAAGTCCATTCGCGTAAATTGTAAATAGGAAACCCTCTCCAGTAGCTCGTTTCTGTAACAATTCTCTACCGCCTTGTTCTCTACTTCTAATGAGTAGTAGAGAATGACGTATGTATGCATATCCTCTACCAGTAGAGAAACGAGCTACAGAAGGCATGAAGCGAAGGACATTTTCAGCTCTTATTGGGTAAGTCTTTTAGAATAGCTTCACTTAAGATAGCCTATCTAAATTATCTTCTGGGTATGCATATACAAAATTGAAAAAATTATCATGAAGCGTATGGTAGTATATGTAGGAATTTGCTAATGGCATGAATCATTCAGCTTTACGGATTGTGCCACAAAACTACATTGCTTATTTTTTTTTGTTATAATATGTATTTATTTATTGAATCTTTCTTTCGAAACTAACAATAAGTTTTCAAATCTTAATTTTTATATTTTTTTAAATCTATATTTATTACAGTTCCAGAGCCGCACTGCCTGGGCGGGTGGAAAGGACTAGTTTCCACGCAGCGCCTTTGCTTCACTGTACTTAAATAATTACAATCCACTAGGCTATGTTCGGTCGGAAAGGACAAGTTTCCGAGCCGCACTGACACTGAAAATATTTTAAACAAAAATATCACCAACCGATTTTTAAACAATTGGTACCGTTGTAAAGGCGATTAAACCCCCTTTCTTCTGATATAAAAATTAGTCTATAAAAATTTGAGAAAAACACTTTAAAGGAAAAATACCAATTTTTTCTTATAAATAATATTTTAAACATAAAAATTACTAATTAGTAATACTTTATTACAATAAAACAGAAAATTTGCTTTAATTTTTATATATAACCTGTTATGTAAAAAATCAAAAACCATGGTGCTTTTTTATTTTTACATGCCTTAGACTTCTGTTACATATACTTTTGCTTTATTTTTAACTGGGCTGTGGGTGAACAAGAACGAATTAACGCTTAAAACACTGTAAATTACTTGTTTTATTAAAATACGGTATTCAAATGTACTAACTAGTAATTTTTTTGTAAAAAGTTTTTATTAAAATTAATATTAATTTAGTATTATATTAAAATTGGTATTTTTCCTTTTAAGTGTTTTTTGTCCAATTTTTATAAACGAAGTATACAAATATGCATATTAGACGAAAAGAGGTTTAATCGCCTTACCAACGATGCCAATTTTTTTAAAAATCGGTGAGTAATTTTTTTGTTTAAAATATCTTTGATAAAAAAAGTTATTTTTTTCTTTTAAGTGTGTTTTTATTCAAATGTTTATTCACAAGGTATACGAATATGCATATCAGACGAAATCAGGTTTAATCGCCTTTACAACGATACCAATTTTTATACCCGAGCGCACTTGTGCACAAGGGTATATTAATTTTGTTCACATAACGGTTGTTTGTAACAGCCAAAACGAATCGAGATAGATATAGACAAATGTATACATAAATGATCAGGATGAAAAAAGAAATTGATTAAGCCATGTCTGTCTGTCCGTCCGTCTGTCCGTCTGTCCGTCTGCCCGTCCGTCCGTGCACACGATAACTCGAGCAAAAATTGAGATATCTCAACGAAATTTGGTATGTAGGTTTCCTTTAATCCAAGGAAGGTTGGGCGAAATCGGACTTTAACCACGCCCACTTCCCATATAACGGTAATTTCCAGAAATACGAAAACTGCGATATTTTAGTAACTACTGAAGATAATTCACTCAAAATTGATATTTACAATAATTTTTAGACGAAAAATAAGAATATTATAAATTTTTGGAAAATGGGCGTAGCCACCCCCACTTATGGTTACATGTGCATATCTTGGTAACCGCTGCACCAATTTCTTCCAGACTTGGCACAGTTGTTGGCCTTCGCACAGCATACCAAATGGCGGAAAATTTTTAAAATCGCTCAATAACCACGCCTACTTCCCATATAACGGTAATTTTCAGAAATACGAAAACTGCGATATTTTAGTAACTACTGGAGATTATTCACTCAAAATTGATATTTACAATAATTTTTAGACGAAAAATAATAATATTATAAATTTTTGGAAAATGGGCGTAGCCACGCCCACTTATGGTTACATGTGTATATCTTGGTAACCACTGCACCAATTTCTTCCAAACTTGGCACAGTTCTTGGCCTTGGCACAGCATAAAAAATTGCCGAAACTTTTTAAAATCGGACAATAACCACGCCCACATCCCATATAACGGTAATTTAGAGAAATACAAAATCTTCGATAAATCAGTAAATATTGAAGCTAATTTATTCAAAATTGATGCTTGCAACAATTCTTTACCAAGAAATACGATTATGGTAAAACTTTGGAAAATGGGCGTGGCACCGCCCACTTATGATCGATATAAGTATATCGGTAACCGTTCTACCAATTTGTACCAAACTCGGTGTGGTTATTGTGCTTGCCACATATAAGCAAAACGTTGAAAATTATTGAAATCGGACTAAAATAACGGACGCTTCTCATATAACGGTAAATTTCAGAAATGCTTGAAACTTCAATATTTCGAAATTGAAGGACGCTAATTTACTCAAAATTACCATCTAGCGGAAGGTTTCGGAAAGGTGAAAAAACATATATTTAATACTTGCGCCGGGTATTTAATGTTCGGCTTCGCCCGAACTTAGACTTTCTTACTTGTTTAAAAATCGGTTAGTAATTTTATGGTTTAAAATATGTTTTAAATTAAAAAAAAAGTATTTTTGCATTTAAATGTGTTTTTTCTCAAATTTTTATATACGAAGTAAACAAATATGCATATCACAAGAAAGGGGGTTAAATCATCTTTACAACGATATATATGTTTTAAAAACCAATTCAAAATTTTCTGAAATATTGAGTTTTTACATTTTTGAAGATCTGTCCTTTGACCCGTTATAGCACTTGTAATATAAGTTTTCACAAAAAAAGTTATATACTATATAAATAAGAGAAAAAGGCGGACCACGTATGTATTTTTACTTTTTTTGTTTTTAACATGCAATAATTAAAAGTAATTTTTTACCAAAGGTCCATTTTCGAACTTCGAAGGCCTCGATTTCGGAGGCTAACTTCGAAAGACGGAGAACTTACTTTTTTTACTTATAACTCAATATCTTAAAAAAAGTTGGTTTAGTCCAATACCGAGCCGAGTGTTGCACAATGTAATTGTTTTGAAAATTATCACTTAAAAAGCCTTAAATAACATATGTTCAACTAGTTTATCTCAAAATAAAAAAATTAAAAAATTTCACTTGTGCAAATAGAGAAAGTAAAGAGCACAAGCAGAGCCCATGAGATGAGACTCATTAATACGTTGCCAAGCGATGAAAAAATTCTGTTTTAGGAAATAGCATTCATGTGAAACTGCACTGACCTTCGTAATAGCTCGTCGGAAGGAAGAATTGAGTAGAAATAAATACATAAATATCTGACGAAAGAAATATAGTTGTTGGTGTAGCTCTAGGCCCAGTGCTAGCACTTATATTATTTAACTAGCAAATACCCGGTGTAATTCGCTGCATCTTTAAAGTATTTTTGTGTTTTTACTCCCTCTCACTACATCCAAACCTTTTAATTAATATTGCTTTGCAAGTATTTATAAAGTAGGCAGATTTAGAGAATTAAAAATTTGATTTCAGATTTTTATGGAAGATAAATGCATACATATCTGTGTTCGTATGGAATAGTGGCTTATGTCGGGAAGCTGGCTTTAGTGTTATGCGGCATTCCCTTTATTCTTTAAACGACAAGGGATTTTTTGATGAGAATATTGTCCTGATAGTATCGAAACTATTTCTTGTACATTTATTTGCCAAAAGTTGTTCAACGGGTCGGCGCCAGTGAGTCATTCGCAATCGTTTGCTGCGAATGCGGCATTATACTAAAGCCAGCCTTTCGACATAAGCTACTATTCCATACGAACACAGATACATATGTATCACGATTGATCGGCGCAATCTTGTATTCTATCATTCTTGCATATGTATACGGTCTTTGAATATTTTTTGCGCACAGTGTTAAAAACTAAAAATATTTAAATATTGCAATACTACACCTTCGAAAAAAACGCGCGATATGTAGATTTGAGTTGTAAGAGTATTACTTGAATTTACATCAACAAAGTCGATATTTTGCCTGCTTCTTAAATACATGCAAAACAATATTAACTAACAACCAAGTTCATAAAAATAAAGAAGACTTTAAATGCTTTACAACTCGAACATTTTTCGGATAATCTCACTTTATAAAGCTCTTTAACTTTGTTTTATTTTGCATTAATAAAGCCATAAGACTTTTGGATGTACTACGCAGTTAGGGAGAATAACAAACACAAATATACTTTGCAAGATACTAAAAGCTGTCTCAAACACTTTTCGTTTGGTACCAATCTTTTAATATTTCATATGATTTCAATATTTTTAGTTTTTACTATTTAGATAGACGACAACTGTATTAAAAATTTTTCTAAATAAAAGGTTTTTTAAATACCTTTCGCTTGGCACGCATATTGCAAAACTTAGTTTATCCTAATAATTTCATTGAATAAAATTCTTTTCGCACCAAAAGTATTTTCGACAACAATATTTCTTAAACTTTTTTATTTTGATACCCTCAATGTAATATTTAATTTATCTTGTCAATTATAATTTTTCAAAAGGTGGCAATCCTTCTTACGCATTGCAATGTTTACTTTATCTTATCAATTTGCTTAAACTGAAATTTTCAAACAGGTGGCAACCCTCTGACTTTTTTCTTTCTTGAATCATCCAGGTATTACAGCGAAGCTACATTTCAATTAGCATATTCACTGTATCGTGATTAAAATAGAAAAAAAAGTCAGCGAAGTACTTGGAAATTCCTGAAAAGAAAATATAAAATAATAGTATATATACCGTATTTATACTGACACGTAAAGCGCTTTGACCAAGATCGCTGTGATTCAAAATGGATGCATACACCAAATTTCACTACAGTTTGAAACCTAAACGCATATTGACTCGTATTTGTCATCAAAATGGTCTTTTTATTTCTCACATCAATTAGAAAACAGGTATAAACGTATCAATACATCTATAATAGATTCTTTCCTCAATTATTGCCCAAAAAATCTTTTTCGTAATGAAAGATGGCCAAATTTATAAATTGAAGAAAACACAGAACCAAGAAATGAGATTTATTCACGGAAGCGATAAGAAGCGCCCATCAGAGTGTATGTATGTATGTATAGTAATAAGCGAGTCTGATTAATGTAATCTTTACCACAAGAGCCTTAATTGTTATAATGGACTACCAAATAACATCATGTTATATGTAATGTTAATTTTAAAGGAAAGTTATTTGTATACTCAAAAAGTATCCCAATAAAATTAAATATATGGTCACTATTCTTCCGTATTTTGAAACTTTAATTTTCATATACATATGTAGTATAAATGCCATTCGAAATGATTTTATTAGGCTTAAGAAATCTAACAATCTATTTCTATTGTAATGAACTAACTTGGCTCAGGAGCGTTATAAGAAATAAATAATAATATTTCACCATTTTTGGCCGTCGTGACACTGTGCATGCCGTCGAGGTGAGCGACTTGGAATCCAAAATGTTCACGGTGAAAACACGTTGATGCGAGTTCACTGAGTCGAAGCCGGTTTGTTGTTTACAAACAATGAAGCTGCGCATTCTTTGAGTATAGATCATTTAACTCAAAGTCGGCAAAATGCATGCATGCATACATTAACGCTAGCATGAACCATGCATGCATTTATGTATGTATAATTGTATACATATATGTATAGTACATATAATTGTATGTAAATATGTTCCTTCAAATGAATGCACATGTTTTAATTTCACTGCATAGTATCATTGAGAAGCACAACCAACACCCTGCAGGGAAACGCACTAGTGCCAAGTTGGTTCGGTTCTAGAGAATTTTGAACCATAACTAGTTCGCGTTAATTTCACATTGCAATGCCCTACGTAGTTTAGATTTCCCCCCTCTGCATCCATGTTTCGATAGTTCCGAACCAGTTCAAAAATTCGTCACCTAGATCTAGACTTGTCCAACTTTTCAGCTTTATACATATATGTAGAATCGGATCGGTTGAAGGTAGAACAACATCCACACGAATGTTTAAACGCATTTATTAAAAATAAACCACATTAGCAAAATGAAGCGTAACTTGTCAATCTTTTCCATATAATACGTACTTTTTCGACTAAGATATTCACAATGTTATTAAATAGAACTCCTTTCTGCTTTGGCGGATTACAAAAAAATACACTGCCCCGCCCCCTGTAATAAATATGTTACTTTTTTTTAATATCTGGGTATGCTAAATTAAACACATCTTTGGGTTTGTTCTAGCACGTCAAGATTTTTTATTAGTGACATGTGTTTTTTGGAATGTTTATCAAATTGCAGTAAGAGATAAAAACTAAATAATTTTTACTTAAAAACCATACCCATAAATAGACTAAGTAAATCACACAAACTTATATAATTTCGAAGTTATCGCTAAGAAAATAAAAGAGTGCTACTTTGGACTCAGTAGGCAATTCAGGAGTAAAGTCCTCTCATCATGTCTGTGCTGGTATATGGCGCAGAAGCATGGACAATGACAACATCCGATGAGGTGGCTCTTGGAGTATTCGAGGTTTTGCGGAAGATTTACGGGCCTTTAGCATTGGTGACAACGAGTACCGCAGACGATGTAACGATGAGCTGTATGAGCTTTACAACGACATGGACATAGTGAAGCGAATTAAAATACAGCAGTTCCGCTGGCTTGACCATATCGTTCGGATGGACACCTATGCTCCAGCTCTGAAAGTATTCAACTCGGAACCCGCTGGTGGTAGCAGAGGAAGAGGGAGGCCCCCACTGCGATGGAAAGACTAGGTGGAGAAGGACTTGGCTTCGCTTAGCATTTCCAATTGGAGTCAATTGGCGCCAGATAAGAAGAAGAAGAAGATTTTTACATATTGATAGCTCAGAGTGAAAATTTGCTAGGTCCACCTTCTATGAGAACTGATATTTTGATACAGGAAGCAAGGGATATTAAAAATGCATCGTCTCCAAAAGGATTAAGGTACCTACTTGTTTTATTTTTTCTCGTTTATATTCAATGAAAGGCAAATTTGCTAAGTCCAAAGAGGCGCCGAAAATCCGATAAAACACGCGAAATGTATGTATTCAAAGAAGGAAATGGCTACAAGAAATTTTTTCCTCTCCTGTAAAATTAAAAAAAAAACTGGACTTACCTGCTTCGCACTCTAACCTAGCGATATTTTTAGTAGTTATGTACATACAAATATTTACGTCTCAAGGCAGCATCAGACTTTGTGTTGAACAATCGATTTTTTTTTGGAAATTCATGCTTTCTCTAGCGGTTTATCGTTTCACTTTTATTGGTTGATAACCCTAATTTACAAAAGTACGCGTCGGTTTGAAAGCAGCAGTAATGTAATTTTTGTATTCTTTACATTTTTTAAATAATTTTAATTGTATAAACCCGTTTTATTTTGTAGCATGTCGAAGAGGGGTGGAATTAAAAGGTGTGTATTTTACTTATACCATGTTCTGACCGACATCGAAAACATGTTTTCGTTGCTAAAACTGGTTTTCGGCCTAAAACTTGTGTTTTCGTCAATGTAAAATCTGTCAAACGAAAACAAGTTTTCGCTGAAAACCACTTGAAAACTCACGTTCCACTCATTCGAATCGGTGTCTGCACTAGTTTTTTTCGAATACTTATCGAAGTGGAAGTCATATTTTATCTTCTTTAACACGCCATTTCGGATTTATTGTTAATTGGCTGACCAAAATAAAATAAGCATGGAAGTAAAAGGTTGTTAATGAAAAGAAATTGAAGGAAAAGCATTTTGTTTTTGTATTTGTGCAGAAAAACTGTAAACAAAGGATGTAAGAAATGTCAACGAAAGCACCAACAGTCGGTGTGAACAGCCTTCAGCCCACAATCCCAAAACTCGTTTTCAAGGTGTTTTCGTTGTCGGTCAGAACATGGTATTAGATTGAAATAATTTTAATAGCATTTTTGAAGATACACGACATACGATTTCGCTGGAAAAATTACATTACTTCTTTGGATGCAAATACTATTTCTCGAGAAATCGAAATCGATACGGCAGAAAGCAGCACTACTGACATTTCTTCCACTTCATTTAATCAATCTTTTCCGCCAAAGTGGACCATTAGAGGACACAAAGTGGACCACTAGCAAAAGTTGAAGAGTTTTGTTTTATAGAATTAGTTGTAACCTGTACCTGTCACATTCAACATGTGGATGCTTTTTTGTTAAAATAGTAGGAGATCCGACAAGAGCACGACCTTCACCCATCTCTTTAATGGGTAAAATCTACTTTATATGAAATTTAACTTTTTAGGAAATATTTCGCGAGTGCGTTGGCTGAAAAAATCCTGGCCAGGATATTTTAATTAAATATATATATTTTCCTTTGCTGCCTGTATGCTTAAGTGCACTTTTAAGATACCTATCCCAAAATACGCATCGGCAACATTATTTTTAACATTTATAATGAAAATGCTCCGATAGATGCATACAACATACCTGCACATTAGCGATACCTGGCTTAAAAATTGTGCAACTATTATCAATTGTCAAAGAAAGTATTACGTTTACCTGCACTTTATTTTGCTCATCACGCAGAACAACGGAATGGGCTATCAATTTATGTAGTTATATAGATAATTAGATACCAATCGGAAAATATTTCGCCTGCAGTAATTTCTACGTGGTAAGTGCTCCTCTTTCATTTGGTTTCATAGGGATTCGGATACCTAGTAGTAAAGAAAATTCGCTTAAGTGCTTTTTCCGGTTAAGCGCACAAGTTTTTCGTGGATGGAATTTTTTTATGTTTGCACTAATTTGTTTAATGAACAAATTACATGTATACCAATCGAAAGCATAAAGCCTATAGAAAGTGTTAAACAGATGAGTGAAAGTTACTAATATTACTTACCTATTTATACCTGCCAACCCGGTAGGTAGGCCAGGAAAAACAAAAAAATAGATAACCCAACGTTTTCACATTCTGTAGGCTTAATACTCTCGATTGGTATATGTTATAATTTGTTCATTAAACAAATGAGTACAAAATTAAAAAAAAAATAATAATCGAAAAGCAGTGGGGCTTAAAAGTATACAAAATGGAAAAGTAACAGATGTAATATGTAATCAGCCAAAGCTGGCAGTATGAGAGGTATGTGACTAGTTGTTGCACATTGTTGGGCACTCTATTATTGTTATGGAGATTTTTGACGATCACAATAAGCGATATCGAATGTTGGAATCTGGCTGCTGGTCAGGACTTTTTCAGCCAACCCACTCGCGAAATATTTATTAACACGTTAACTTTCATACAAAGTTGATTTCATCCATTAAACAGATGGGCGAAGGTCGTGCAAATTAAATCTTATACTAAAAGGAGATAACAAAAAAAAATGTTTTTTAATAATAATACATACACTATTTCTTTATGACTTTTGACCATTGATTTTTTCTTTACCTATTTTTAATTTATTATTTACAAAAATATAATTTATACTGCCTACAACGCAAGTAAACCAGAAAGTTGCAAATCTTTTACAAGATTTCCTAACAATCGCCAACTTCATGGACATCAAAATTTCAAACATTTAATCCGAATTTCTAGAAAATACTCAAGTATACACTTTTATAGCCCATTCAATTTTAATACCCTATTGCCCTAAGAATTCTCGTTGGTTTTTGAGATTTTTTTTGGAGGTGTTGCTCATTTTCTCCGTACATTTCACTTCGGTCGTCGGTTAGGTTAAAATTTGTGCTCTTCAAAAATTAATTTTTTTCTTATTGAATTTGAATTTTTGTAAAATATTTTCCAGGTTTTCACTTTTTTAAAAATTAGCTAAAGAAATGAATAAGTTTAGAATCTATTAGAAAAAATTATACTAACCGATAAGCATTGTACAGATTTCTGAATTAAATGCATATTTTTTAAAAACTTGTATATCACTTTAAACTCATTTATCAGAAAAGCTAATGTTGGAGTTTTTTTCCACCTTCTTCATGACGTTAATGTGAGCTTCTTCTTGGGAGGCAGGCTTTTTGTTTAATCTTTCTTCGGCAACAATTTCCCATATATGCCATTTGAACAATTTTGGAAAAATAAGCTATTTAAATAAAAACTCCTTTTTCACCTAACATTCTGGAAATATTAAAATTGTTTTTCTAAAAGTCTTATTTCACGAAAATAAAACAAGTAATTTTTAAGCAAAAAACAAAACAGACTTCAAATCTCATATACAATTTTAGGAGTACAGTTAATTTTTTAATGATCCAATGATCGGATCTAAACCAGATTAGTATGAGACCACCTCTGAGACACTACCTTTCCGATTCAAAAAGAAAAATCGGTTGACGTCATCCAAAGTTATGCGGTAACATACATAAAAAAACACAAATATTCCGACGAATTGATAACCTCCTCCTTTTTTGATGTCGGTTAAAAACAATGAAATCATTGAAACTTCTTAAGCAATAAACAGACATTGGTGATTAAAGTTCCAAAAAATCTCGACTACTCATATTTTTGTTGATTGAATATATGGGGTCGGTGCACTGTGCGTCGGCAGTTTTGTATCTGTGTTCATTGTTGTCCAGATATATCAGCACAGCCGGCGTTCTATTTTCGTGAAGGCATGAATAAAACGAGGTAGGTATGACCGAAAACAAAATAACACAACAGGTAATCGTATTTCGCTCTTCAATTCTTTGCAGAAGACAGTACGAAGGTTATTGCCGCATGTTTGTTGTTTGTTATTGTTGCTTAACGTTGCAAGAGTGGCAAGTATGAGGCGCGGATATAATCGCGGGACGCTAAAAACAAAATGCGCATGCGGACACGAACTCAGACATTGCGCAGACGTAGGCGCGTAGATGCGACCGCCAAAAATAAATGAACAGTTGACTTCTGCCTCCCTCCTCGAACATTTTTGTTTTCACTCTTCCGTCTTTTGGGTAGTTCCTCTTTAACGTTCGTTTGTTGTTTTCGAAAAATGTTGACTGCCGCGACTTTGTACCACTATGGCAACAAATAAAAACAGAATATTTAAACAGGAGTAGAGTTGGCGAAACTTTCCGCTGAAAAATGAGCGCGAAATTCTTCGCAAGCAGCAGCAGTATGCAGGGACAATGACTTCACTTGATACCATTTGCCATACCTACGTATAGCTACCTAGATGTACATATGTATGTATGCAGTATATTTAAAAAAAATAGTAACCTTGCCTCCTTATCGGTTGCATCTGCCTTCGCGGCTGGATGGTTGAGAGCTGCGTTAACACTCGAAAGCTACAACACCTCCAAATACATATGCTTGTAGTTTCACCTTTATAAATTTGTTGTAATTTTACATAAATATACAAATATACAATATTTTTATCAAGCTTTTGTTCGAACTTCCCGTCCAATGCACATTAGGTCAAATGATTACTTTTTCTGTGCGAAATTAATAGCAGCTAGATTGCATTATTTTAATGTAAAAAGAAAAACAGACTTCTGCTTTTTTGTATTTTCAAATGATGAGTATATGTATTTAGGTAGAACTCAAAAACATTGTCCAATTAGCTTGGTTTTGACATAGGTAATTTTTTTAACATACTCAATCCCCTCCCCCTTAAAACGAGCTACATAATAAAATAAATATGGTCACATGTACATAAATGGTTTCTTCTAGCGATTAATTGTCATTATCGAAATTCCTAAATTAAAAAAAAGAAAAACATGTATTTACTACATATCTCGCAGATATGTATTGAGGAGAGATTCCTAAAGCAGTAAGTCTTCATAAAGCACTTTAGGTTTCAGTATTCCCAAATTCTCCACTGATTTTATTTATATTCAGAATACAAATGCTGCTTTGCGACACATTTACCAAAAATCGCTGGTAACTGCCTGAATAATACGAGTGTTTTTGAAACTAATTTGTGAAAAGAATGTTCAAAGCTCTATTTACTTTGAGTAAAAAATTTTGAAATTTCAATCCGTAAATTTTCTCAAGGATTTGCCTTTTTGCAAAGGCTGCTCATCGATGGTCGGCTGCGCTACAGATGAAATGTAATCCAAATTGAAGCTGCTATTTTTTTGCTAACACATACTTCTATTTTCACTATTTATCACCATTAAAATGGATTATTCATCACCAAACAATTTAGAATTTTTGGAGATAGCTAAAAATTCGGAAAAATCTTAGCTTTCCCATTTTAGCATTTTATCGATAGCGAAAGTTAGAATCCGGCTGATGGTCGACACAGTTGGCTTTTTGATTTCGAAAAGAACTTCATCAGCAAGAAACGCTATGTATTCAGACCTAAATATTTCAGCATCATTTCCAAATTGTTTTTCCATAATTTTCATCTTTTTTTGATAAATAATTGCAAAAAAGACGCGTGTTTTCTTCTAAGAGTTTCATGGAACTTTCGCAAATATCAGCAGAACCAAATTTTTTTTTCAACATGGTTGACAACCGAAAAAGGCTTTTCTTTTTTCGAACATCCAATCAGCCAAACTTCAAATAACTCGCCTTTTGTGATAGCATGATACCCCAGAAAACCCCGTTTTTCTTGAAAACGGCGGGTTAAGTAGAATAAAATCAACTTATTACATCTTAATTTATCCATTTCCGTTTCCATTTTGTTTGCCGAAAGTTAACAAAATTGTAAAAGCTTACATAAAGTCATAAATGGAAATAAATCAGAAAATTTTGGAGGTTATGCAAATAAGTCAGTTTTTTTTGCAAACAAATGATAAAAATCCCCTTTTAATTGGGACATAGGTTCTCACTTTTAATTTTGTTTTCCATTTAAAATCCCTTAGTTACTCAAACTTTACAAAAAAAAAAATGCACTCGAAACTTACAAAATAAACCGGTTGCGCAGACAACGTATCAATAACGTACTGAAGGTGTAACGTTGGTTTATTGCTGTCTAACGGTGTTTTTTTTTATTTTACAAAAACTAAGTGAAGTTTCTGTTATTTGGAGTATTCCCTACAAAATGGCAACAAAAAATTATGTAAAACCGCCTTTACGAAATTGGACTTTCGCACAGCCAAATGAATGATTTGACCTAATATGCAATGTGTACTGCGCCTCAAAGTTATCATACAAATGAAGGAATTCAGATCGCCTCCAAATGGTAGATAGAAGGCAACCGGTTTAGAAAACCATTTTTTTGATTTATGTTGCTCGGACTAGGAATCGTAACTGGGTATTTCCGAGAGATAGTTCGCATGCCTATACAGCCGGTCTAAAATTAGACATTGGAAGACCAGGTTTGATATTTTAACATACAGGTGTAGGCGCTCGATGTGTTACCAATTAAAAATGCTATAGATTCCTCAATTTTTTTTATACCCGATCGCACTTGTTCACAAGGGTATTATATATTTGTTTTTTTGCAAAAACGGATCGGGATAGATATAGACAAAGGTTTACATAAATGATCAGAATGAAAAAAGAAATCAATTAAGCGGCGACTGTCTGTCCATTCCTCTGTACGTCTGTGCACACGATAACTTGAGTAAAAGTTAAAACATTTTAACGAAACTTGGCGTGTGAACCTATTTTCAGCGTAGGACGGGTGGCAAAATGGGCAAAATCGGACAATAACCACGCCTACCTCCCATATAACGGTAGTTTTCAGAAGTACGAAAACTGCGATATTTTAGTAACTCCAGAAGCTTAGTCATTTAAAATTGATATTTACAATGATTTTTAGACGAAAAATAATAATATTATAAATTTTAGGAAAATGAGCGTAGCCCCGCCCACTTATGATCTTCAAGGCGTTCATTGTGTCAAATGTTTTAGCTGATACTTTGACCTTGAGAATGGACCATATGGAAAAATCCATTGGTGTGAGGCTAATCTCTATCCGGAAAATAGATTTAATTTTAGATAGTACTCCATATTTTAAAATTGTAGAAATTATCGATGGTCGAAATTTAAATAAATACATATGATTCTTTTTTTAATTTGCCCGATAAAAAATCCCAACGCCTAGTCCGACAATAGATTATTATATACCATTTTAAAGGCCTATATATCCTCTTCTCATATCATATTCGGTCTTTGAAATCGAATCAAAAACAGTCATTCAAAAATTGGTAAATCTACAAAATCCTGTTTTCTGACCTAAGTCGACAGGTCGCGACCTCTAAATGACCTTTAAAAAATCTATAAAAATAGGCAATAATATTTCTCTTAAAAAGGAATAAAATCATGGGGTAGGGTCTTGAAATTAAAGAAGCATTTTCGATGGGAACTCTGATGTGGGCGGTGTCACGCCGATTTTCCAAAAATTTTATGAAAAACAATTTTTTTCATTAAGAGCCATTGTATATATCAAATTTGAGTAGATATTGATGAACCCCTTAGCCACATTGCTCAAAAAATCTGCCCGTCCGGACATACACACTAGGGATGTTTCGAATGTCATATTTTCCACATTCACGAAATGTGGAATTTTTGAAATCGGACAAAAACCACGTGCTCCACCATCATAAAGGTAATTTCAAAAGACTCAAGGCTAGCTATATATAGATATTGTAGTTAGCCATATTATGGAACAAGGTCTTGATTGTTCAATTTGACGAAAACTATGCACACGTCGTCGCATATATGCAAATATATGTACATACATTCATATGTAATACCGTCAGTCCGGCCGATTGTTATATTAAAAACAGAAATACAAATTGCGATAGCCAACTTATCCCGGTGCGTACCAGTGAACTGCACTGAGTGGCTGATTCCTATTCACAGATTCGCTGATAATGCCACGCTTTCATTCGACACGTACACTTATTGGGTGGTGCTTTTCCATTTCACCACTCTCACATAATCTGATGTTAAGGTTGAAGTTGGATAGGCCTGCAGCTAAATCCCAGAATCACGAAAGGTGGTAAAGTCAAAGTATCCGGTTGAAACCAATTGTAACCGATAACGTACACAAAAATAGATTTACAAATAATTTTTACCAAGTTTTTAGCGATGCCTTCATGTATAAAAAGTCAAAAAACCTGATTTTTCACAGGGACTAATCTTTGCCAAATTTTCACTGAAACTTTCTGCATCTCAGACATTTTTGTATTGATAAATTTTTACACAATACAGCACAAACTGTTCTAAAGAAATCATCATTAATTAATATTTATTACAACTGGTCAGGAAGCTGCAGACAAAAAAGATGCCGCCTACAGGGCCACGCTGCGATCGGGCGCAACGCGCGCTATGTGGGACAGCTATAGAGTTCTGAAGAGGGAAGCGAGACGTATTTGCCGCAATACAAAGAGAGAGGCCGAAATACCTGAGTGCGAAGAGCTTGAAATGCTGGCCGACAGGAAGAATGCCCGAAAATTTTCCCAGAGATTTAGGCGACTTACGAAAGGTTTCAAGACCAGAGCGTACTCCTGTAAGAACAACAATGGCGACCTAGTTACCGATGCTCAGAACGTACATAAATTAGGGAAGGAACACTTTTCCACCCTACTGAATGGTAGCAGCACGGAACGTTGTGGAGAAGAAGAACCCGAGCCCCCAGTCGATGATGACGTAGTCGGTGTTCCACCGCCTGACTATGACGAGGTACGAATAGCAATAACGCGGCTGAAAAACAACAAATCTGCTGGAGCTGACAGCTTTCCAGCTGAGCTATTCAAATACGGGGGCGAGGAGTTGATTAGGTGCATGCATCCACTCTTATGCAGAATATGGTCAGATGAACGCATGCCCGACGACTGGAATTTAAGTGTGCTCTACCCAATCCACACGATAGGCGACCCCGCCATTCGCGCGAATTACCGCGGGATAAGCCTTCTAAGCATAGGTTACAAGGTCTTATCGAGCGTACTGCGTGAAAGACTGAAGCCGACAGTCAATGAACTGATTGGACCTTATCAGTGTGGGTTTAGGCAACGTAGAATCACTCTTGGCAACAAGTGCTGCTTTGGACTGAGTAGGCAATTCAGGAGTAAAGTCCTCTCTCGACGTACGAAAACCGCGCTCTATAAGTCACTCATCATGCCCGTGCTGGTATATGGCGCAGACGCATGGACAATGACAACATCCGATGAGGCGGCTCTTGGAGTGTTTGAGAGAAAGATTTTGCGGTCGACAAATAGGTGGTTAGTGTCGATCCTTTTCTCGCGGGTCTTTT
>NW_023458558.1:78363717-78364540 GCF_013731165.1 Rhagoletis pomonella | reverse complement strand
TTTTTTTTTATATTATTTATTTGAATTACTGACGTAAGAGTGAAAAACTAAAAACGAAATTTTACTATATTTGGCCCATGGTTTTGCGAATATATTGATTTTTTTGTGTAAAATTTACTATCGCACGGTGTTAAATGTATAATGAGCTAGACATTTATGGAAAAAAATTAATTATTAAAAAAAACAATATAGCCAATACTGGTCTAGAAAAGGAGTTTTTATTATTGCCATCAGTGCAAATCCCGAGAATACCGGGATTATTTGTCCAGAATCCCGAGGTTTTCGGTACCCGGGATTAAAATTCCTATTATCCACCGATGGGTGCGGAGTGGAAGGATCTTTTCACCGGAGCTTCGT
Source organism: Rhagoletis pomonella (assembly GCF_013731165.1). Classification (NCBI taxonomy): domain Eukaryota; kingdom Metazoa; phylum Arthropoda; class Insecta; order Diptera; family Tephritidae; genus Rhagoletis; species Rhagoletis pomonella. The sequence goes on along the minus strand of NW_023458558.1, from coordinate 78,364,183 downwards.
CATCCCTGCGTACGACATGTCCAAGCCAGCGCAATCGCTGTATTTTTATGTCCATGTCTTTAAAAGGCTCATACAGTTCGTCATTCGTACGTTCGTCTTCTCCGATAGCCGTCATCCACAAAAACAGTGCCGTATATCTTGCGTGGAATAGTTCTCTCGAAAGCCCCCAAAAGCCTTCTCATCTTTGTTCGACATCGTCCAAGTTTCTGCGTCGGGCATGATGAGAGATTTGTAGAGCGTGATTTTTGTTCGTCGAGAGAGGGCTCTGCTTTTCAATTGCCTACCGAGCCCAAAATAGCACTTGTTGGCGAGAGTTATTCTTCGCTTGATCTCCAGGCTAACGTTGTGGGTGGTGTTTATGCTGGAATTCTAGGTAGACAAAGTCCTGCACTACTTCAAAGTTATAGCTGCCAACAGTGACGTCTGTCCCGAAACGCGTGAACTCTTTTTATGTTGCCAGGAGGAC
>NW_023458558.1:78354409-78363617 GCF_013731165.1 Rhagoletis pomonella | reverse complement strand
AAAGAAGAAATAAAACTAAAATAAATACTGAATCACATGTCTGTCGGACTATCGATAGGACCAAAAAACAATCGATAGTAGGGAAAAATATAAAAACATCGATACTATAGATAGTGCCATCGATAGTTTTGCACCTCTACAGTACTCACAAAAAAAAAACTCGAAAGTACTCAGAACTTGAGCCCGAAACTTAACAGGAGTCGTACTGAGGAATTATTGACACTAAACAAATCTGCAGTAAGGGCTCTTACCGGCCGCGGCGTCATTATAGGGTACCGTGCTTTAGCGCCAATGCTCCATCGATTGCGTATACCAACAAGCTCCCTTTGCAGAAGTTGTCAGGATGAGGATGAAGAGGAATCGATTCACCACTTCTTATGACAATGCCTAGCTCTCCAGACAAGGCATCTCAGGCATTTGGGCTCCCGCTTTTTCAATAGCTTCGGGGAGATACATAGCTGAGGTGAAAAGATCGGACCTCCACGGCTTCATCCGGGATAGTAAGTATTAAGTGTCGAATAGATATTTTAAAGTACTGAGTTCCACTTGTATTTACCGGTATTCATAAATAATTGTACTCAATTTCATGATTCATCCCCCTATTATGAATGCTTACGATAGACGATAAACGCTTGCAGTCTGTTGTGCCGTATTACGAATTAAATTCAGCGTGTGAAATTCGAAAGCTACCGTTTATTGTATAGCGTTAAATTTTGGTATTGCCATACGATAGCTATGGTATCAGCTGTTCAATATCATACGCTTGCAAGCGATTGTTAATTTTTATACGATTAAAATTTAATTTACAATAAAGATTTCAAATTTACGAGCACTAGTTTATTGATAAATTCGGTTTGAAGTATGCACATTTTTGTAAACACAATAGCTCTGATCCAGTACTCCATGAACTTACAGGTTTTTACACGAACTTGCAGGAAGTTACAGGAAAAATGTTCCCATACTCCAAAATCTTGTAAATGAGAGCAATTTTCGGAGAGTTGTGTAGAGAATGAAGATGCAAGATTTTACCTGAACTCTTTTTTCTGGTAAAATCATGAAAAGTGTCAAGCGGTCGGCTGTTTGACGTTTTTACAGGAAAAATGCTTTTTTGTTCCCGTACTTTTTGGCTGTTACTCACTTTGTACTCTCACTTCAGAGAGAAATTTTGCTGTTCGACATTTTTACAGGATTTTACACGAAAAGTATTGGATCAGAGCTAATAGAAACCGTAGTAGGTTGGGCTAATCGAAGTAACGCCTCATTGCTAACACTCTCTTTACAATCCCTGAGCAAGAAATCTCTGAGTTGTGAAAACCTTAAATAGTATATTTGGAATGGGCGGCTCTTTTACGTGGGCGCAAGTCGTTCTCTACTTCTGTTAAATAGAACATATCGTCACTAGACACGAATAAAGGCGTGCTAGTGTTTCGACGGCGAAAAAAATTTTACGAAAAAAGGCGCTTAAGAAAAACTTCGGGGAAGAAAGACGCGTAATCATAGATTTATACTTGGCGAAGGACTGTCACTTCACTATTCCCCAAAAACTATTAACGGAATGTACATACTATTACACCCGCAAACATAGTTGACCGCAAAAATAAGTTTACGCGTCCTTCTTGGCCATCAAATATTTTAACGCGTCTTACTTCGCCGTCAACTATGTTAAGAGTCTTTCTTCTTTGGAGCTCGCGCCTTTATTCGTGTCTAGTGACGATATATAACAGCTTTCGAAAATCGAAAGTTTCTCTGAAATCTAAAAAATTTTTTTAATAATTAACAAATAAAACTCATTCCAAGTTCTTACATTATCGAGGTCATCTCCAGAGGATTGGAAGCATCGCTCAATTGCCCTTTTACTGTAGCTTCCATGCGAGTTTCATCAATTTATTATTTGAATTTATATACATGTACCGCAATCGAGGTTGAGGGAAACATGTTTATTCTTAATTTTTTATGGCTTATGGAAATTTTCGCGACTTTTAAGTACAAAATGTGTGCTTTGAAAATATTTTAGCTAGACAAGAACAGCTGTTTCATTTAAATTGATAACAAATGGTAAACAAATACCATAGTAAGTCTACATATCTGGGTGTGAAAGTATTATAAGAAATGTAATTTTACCTTTATAGGAAAACTGATTTTAACCTTCAGGATTACCTGGTATTTCTATAAAAGGAAACGCTTACGGGCCACTTCCTAATGTGGAACCAGAACCTGTATTGACCTATGTGACATGTAGGACCGAATCGAAAGAGTTACCAAATTTAAAAATTAATTGCCAAATATGATAAAAAAGGAAAAAATTACCAATTTTTTTATAAATTACCAAAGCGATAGCGCGGAAGGCTACTAATTTTATGCTAGAGTATTTATATGTACATCCTATTAGGTTTTTAGTGGGTAATCTATCAATTTGCGCTGCAATTTACCGATTTTTGTAGAAAGCGAAGTTGCATAACCCCAATTTGGATTAGGGATGCCAAAATATGAGGAAAATTGTGATCCTGGGATTTTGGGATATTTTTATTTTTACAGATCTTCCCGATATCGCCCATCCCGGCCAATTTTATCATTATTCTTGCACATTCCAAATTATTTTGGTTTGAATAATTACAGGCTTGATTTGGGATTTTGTAGCCTTTTAGTTTGGAAATATGTCACTCCTTATATAGTGATATAACTCCAAGTAAAAAAATTGGGTTTATGTCACTATACAAGAATTGACATAATCCCAAATTGAAATTGGATTATGCCTCTTGGTGCTATGTCACAGCACTCTATAATAAGGTAACGATATTTAAGTAAATGAATATCTATGTACATACTTTCACATGTATGAATATTCAACAAGAGAAGTACACAAGAGCCAATTTAGACATAACATAGTATAATCCTTCGGGCCGCAGTTGAACTCCAAACTACCATGAGTATGTATGTAAGTAACAGCAATTTTCATGTGCTGTAAAATTATTTAAAAATAGCAGGATAATCTGTATTTGACTTCATAATCCATTTAAACCAACTTCAAACAAATTAGTGATGAGCCAAAAATACTTTCACTCATCTTACTAACAATTGCTAATGAAATTTAATTTTAGACCTCTAAATACATATGTATGTACATACATATGTACATAACAAACAAACTTAAGGATTAAAATAATTTCTACCTAGATATTTCATATATTTTCAGAATGCGAAAAGTCTGCGGGATTTCCAAAACAGTCAACTCATGACCAAAGAAACGAATGCAAACACTGGGTGTAAAGGTGCTAAAGTCATTAAATTGGCTACGTTTAACCTACTTTACCAGCGAACAACTAACAAGGAGCCGGAACAATGGAGAAACGTTTTGAACACCGACGGCGCCGACTTACAATTCGTCGTACAACTCATCCGGGCTATTATATCCTATACAAAAGCGTTTGTTAGTGTGTGTTCGACCGAGGAGGAAAAACCTGCTGACATTGGAAAATGTGAAAAATATCAATGTTGGTCTGACGGTCTGCATTTTGCCTGCCTTCTCACGAGTTTGTCCGTTGCGCGCCGTAATGATGTTTTGTAGCTAAGTGCATATGTACGAATCGTTTTACTCTCATATACGTATATACAGTTGTTGACAAAATAATAGGAGTGCAATATTTTAACCAGTTTTGACTATTCGTCCTTTGTTTATTTAATGTTTATTATTTTTTAATAAAAGCTTAGCTGGTTACACAACAAATACCATGTAAATTCAGATTTCAAACTTTGTATAAAAATTTTAAAGTTCTGCAAATTTTCACCAAATATTCAAACTTTTTACTCAGAATTTAAAAAAAAAAATTTAATTCTAGTATAGATAATGAAGCGCAAGTTTCAAGTTGGTAAAAATTCCGATTTTTGAAAAAAATTTTATAATTGTACAAAGTTTGAAATCTGAATTTACATGGTGTTTGTTGAATAACCAGCTAGAATTTCATAAAAAATATAAAACATTAAATAAACAAAAGGCAAATAGCCAAAACTTGTCAAAATATCGCACTCCTTTTATTTTGTGGACCACTATATAGTATACATATGTATGTAAGGTATGTATATTTATACCATATTTGCGTTGAACTCTGTTTATACTTTTTGTTGCCATGTGCTTATGTAAGTATGTCCTGTTTCTTATGTATTTTTGTTTCTGTTATTTCGTTTGCGTTGTATTTTTTATTATTGCGTGTATAAATTTGTTTTAGAATACAAGGCTCAGCTGCTGGTTGCAGGCCACGGAGACACATGCTTATGTTGAAAGCCATTATACTGTTTACTGCTCGGAATTAAACTGACCCAGTGGGAACAAATAATGCATTGTAATGCCTTTTTCACGCCAGCCTTGGTAAACAAAGTGAGGCAACATTTTGTTCATTGCAAGGAGTAATTGTGCTTGTAAGTATCGTAACATATGCATGTTTTTACTTATATATGAATAACTTTGTTATATTTTAAATGTGTATATATAATAATATATATTTATAGAATTAAAAATTTACGATTCTAGAGATTTCATGAAACAATTAATAAGCTTGATAAGCGTAGGGTTACCAGACGCCTTCCATGCCCTCTTTTTTGCTTGAAAACGCAATGTCCTCCTTTTTGACTGAAATGTTCTCCTTTTTTGCATTTTTTATTTTTCGCATAATACTTCTAAAGTTATTTTTTTTATTTGTAATTTTTGGCAATGTTTTTAATAATATGTTCGGAACATCTTCTACACAATCACGTTTCGAAGCAACAATGCATCGCATGTATGTAGCTATGCCTGTATAGGTGAAATTATAATCAGCCGAACAAATTATTAAAAAACCAACGCGATTTTTTAGCGTCTTAAAACTCGCACTTTATCCTACTCAAATTTTATGGGCTATAAAACTGTATACCTAAAATTTTCCTAAATTTAGATTAAAGTTTTAAATTTTTGACGGAAATTGCTAAAATTTGTTGAATGTTTATAATTTGTGTGCAAAGTTCGAAAGTTGGATTTATATGGTGCTTGTTATATAAGTACTTAGGCTTTTGTAAAAAATAATAATTATTAAATAAAGAAGAGAAAAATAGCCAAAATGTCACTTAACATAATCAGCTGACCACAAGTGTATATGTAGAACATATTATGTACATATTTTTTATTTAAAACTTTTTTATCAAAATATATTGTTTCCCAAGCGTCTTCCTTCTGAATCTTACCTGGAGTAAATGTCCACTGGTAAACCTAGAATGGGTTCAATTTAACATATAACTAAACTTCCCAAAAATGGCGAGGATATGTGATACTGTATAAATGGATGAAACTTTGGTTGCGTTTTCCAACAAAATTTAAATTTTGAAACAGTTATCTAAATATATTATTAAAGGTTCGATATGTAAGTATGTATATCATCACTCCCTATACAAAAAAAAACTGTACTGTTTTTCCATTGGAATTATAAAATCTATTATATTTAAGACTTGCACCTAAATATAGTTTCGGGAGTTACGTCAGCTGAACCAATTTGAAAATACCTCCAAAAATGGATTTTTTTTATGAATAAAAATAGTTTTTTAAAGATCTTTTTTAATTGCCTCAGATGACAAAACAGTTTAAGATTAAAAAATTTACATATAAATATTTAAAACATATTTTTCTACGGAATCGTAATAATAAGATTTTCGATGCTATTTTTGAACTTTTTTCAAAGATTGGTTTAAGAAAAACTTGAATAACTGTGTCAAAACTACACCGACTTAGACGAATAAGGTATCAGTGGAAAGGTATTTTCTCACCCTTTTTACTTCTTTGCAAATAAACTCATTCAAAGTGTTAAAGAGAAAGGTAGGATGGACGAGCGTCATTCCAGCTCACGTAAATCTTAATATTTTTCCGAAATATTTTGGTGGAAGTCTTCAAATACTATAATATATTTTGTAATCCCGGCGGAAAAACCGAAATTTATTTTGGTGATGCAGTCTAATATATTTGTATACATATGCACATATGCACAAAGATATCTAAGTACGTACGTAGGTATATATGTACAAGCAGTAAAATAATCAACAAACCCGTGACATAAATTATTTCGCATACTACTCAGGTACCTACTCGTAATGCACTGGTCATTTTCCGATTGGGTATTGTCGCATGTTTATGCGACTGTACACACTGGGAGCGGACCAACTAAAAGTGATCTAAAATTAGTTACTCTCGATTTCATTACCAGAGCAGCTGATTTCAAGGTAAATTGTGCCGATTGTCAAAATGATGTGCTTGTTGACCGATTATTGTGTTCTGATTGTCATTGTGCGTATGTATATGAACTCGCCATCCTGTGTGTCTCTCTTCTAATTTCTTGTATGGGACATTATTTTACAAACGTACAGATTTAAAAAAAAAAACATTTGAATCTAAAAAAACACCAACTTTTTTTGCACTTTCTCCAATAGTGATGTGCTAAGTCGGTACTTTTAAGTATTGATCGATACTCGGTATCGACTTAAAAAGTATCCAATACTTTCGATACTCGGTACTGAAATATTAGAATTTCTAACAAGAGTCCGCAACAGACATCTGCAGCGGGTGCATGATTTTCGTGTATACTCGATCATCTAACAAAACCCGTTTTGCATCGTTCTCTGTATACGAGCAGAAGTATTGTTCGTTATCGACTGAGCTCAAGACGAACATGTTGGCCACAACACCCGATTGCTTTTCATACATACTTGATTGGGTTCGGGTGCTTTGCAGCTCAATATACCCGGGTGTTCGAGTTTCAACCCGAGTGTGCACAAAATTTTCTTGATTGGCTTATGACGTTTTTGTTTCTACAAAAAATGTTGCCTTCTCATAGCGGTACTCTTAGTTTTTGTGCGTAGAGGGTAAAGAGAAGGTTGAATTTTTCGGTAGTTTGTTTAAATGTACATTTAACCATTTCTTATATTTTTGCTCATACAAAATGCGGCATCACGACGCCTACATCCATTTAGGTATAAATGTGTGTAGATCGGCAATGCCCAAGCCCTATACACTCGGAGCACATTTATTTTTTGTAAAAGTATTTATGTACCTACATAGTTTTAGGCTGTGTTCTAATATATACACACACAGCTTTCCACGCGAAACTATACGAAATAGATGCAAACACATTTTTGTCTACTTCGCTTCTAATTTTTTCATTGCGTATGCACAAGCACAAAGCAACAACATTTTCGTATGCTTTGTGGGAACATATTGGCGCCAGTTACCTTCAGCGTAAATTTCTTCGTTGTCCTGCATTTTATCGCAATGTTCGGGTGTCCGTTTCATTGTTACACAAATTTTCGGGTTAGCTGCGGGTGTCCGAGTGTGGTGTTCGCTTGTGCTCAATTTATAGCGAGGGTGATCGAACAGACTCGTTCGTAACCAAAGCAGCTGTCGGGTATGCATCTCGATCGAACACATAGTAGCCGAGTGTGGCGTTCGCTTGTGCTTGATTTTTAGTGAGTGTGATCAAAAAGGCTCGATCATACTCAAAGCTGTTCTCTGGTCCGCAATACCCACAAATGTGGAATAAAAGCTGTTGAGTGATCGTTGAAGTCATTAATCTATGGTTAAAGAAGTATATTTCTCACAGTATTTGGATCTGAACGTTCTCGTTACTAGATTTATATCAGCCTCTGCGGCAACCACAATGCAAATCTTAAATAATCATATTACGAATTAACAATGTTGCCACAATAAATGTTGCATTTGGTAAGACTGTGGCAATAAGTGCAAGATGGTTCAAATACTGACATACACATTGTTCATCTTTTGAGGAAGCATCGTCTTATTTGTACCTTTTTTTATTTCAGGCGATGTCATATGTATAAAATAGCAATGAATATTATTTTTTTTTTCTGCAAACTTCAAACGTATAACCTTGCGGTTGGCTGATTAAGTTAAGTGACATTTTGACCAGTTTTGGCTATTTTTCTTTTGTCTATTAATTATTTATAATTTTTTTATAAAAGTTTAGCACATTACATAACCAGCCCCACATAAATCCACATCTCAAACTTGGTACTAAATTTATTAAAATTAAACAATATTTGACAATTACACCTACAACATTTAAAATTTTTATGCAGTTTTATAGCCCATTAAATTTTAGTTGGTTAAAGTGCAAATTTCAAGAAGCTAGAAAATTGTGTTGATTTTTAATCATTTTTTTGGCTGACGGTTTTCTCCCCTATAAAGTATGATCTCCAATTACATTTATATGGAGGAAAATGCCTAGGACCGTCAGCAAAAAAAATTATTGCAGTTTAATCTGTGCATTAATGTGGTGCTGGTTATGTAATGTGCTAGACTTTTATAAAAAATGTGACTAAACTTAATCAGCTGACAAGAAGCTTATATGTAATGAGGAAGGTTTAATGTATCGAATCGGTATCGGGTACCGAAAAGAAAGTATTGGGTACCGAAATTTTCTTCAAGTATTGGGTACCGAGCATTGGGTACCGACAATTCAGCCCATCACTATTCTCCAAATTTTTGTCGACACTTGTATCGAGAATTCTTCATATATATTTTTTTAATGATGGTTTTTAAGTTTGGATGATTTACAAAGATCTAGCGAACTTTGCCACATTCAGTATTCAACATCCTTGGTTACACTAATCGCATCGTACACATTTTTTATTTTAGAGGTTTGGAATATTTTCTAGACACCTGCGAAATATTAGTATTTAATTTATTAAAAAAAAACGATTGCCTTTTTAAAATAATTATTACTTATTCGCCCCCATATTGAATATAATCGTAGAAATATATCTGTGTTCGTATAGAACAGTAACTTATGTCGAAAGGCTGACTTAAGTATAATGCGGCATTCGCAGCATACGATTGTGAATGAGTCACTGGCGCCGAGCCGTTTGGGAACTTTTGGCAAATAAGCGTGCAGAAATAGTTGCGATACTAGTCAATATACTTATTAAGTCTCACCAAAAAATTCCTTGTCGTTTAAAGAATAAAGGGAATGCCGCTAGCAGTGACTCAATTCGTTTATTAAGGCCGTACCAGATAAAATATTATAGCTTGCGTGATGTTTATAACTTTTCCAGCAGAGCGAAAGTTGTAAAAGGTATGATACAATTAACGTCAAGGAAGCAATTTTACACTGTTTGATGAGGATTTTACATATGAAAGATTCTTTTGACCAGACTAAGTGTTATATATATATATATATAT
>NW_023458558.1:78352197-78354309 GCF_013731165.1 Rhagoletis pomonella | reverse complement strand
GAAAGATTCTTTTGACCAGACTAAGTGTTATATATATATATATATATTAGGGCGGGTATATTATATATGTACTTAGGGTCGGTGAACCCGAATCTGAAGTCTGTTTTGGTCGCTGGTTACGAATATGAAGTGAGATTTTCAAAATTCAAAATGGCGGATTCTATATGGCGATCAAAGGTAAAATCTTTTAATAATTAAATATTTTTTTAAAACTTTACCGCCATATTGGATCCGTCATTGTGAATTTTGGAAATCTGGCAACTCGACCAAAAACCCCTGTATACCAAGATTAAAGTAAATCCATTAATATTTGAAAAATTTTGTCTTTGGCGTAAAGTCCACTCGTTTTCTGTCATAAAATACCATCCACCTGTTGATAAATAAGTGAGCTAACGGAAAAATTAATTTTTTTTCTTGAGTTTCATTTCAGATATTAAATTTCGAACACTCTGGTTCTATTAGAGGCACACATTCAATTCTGGTATAAATTTCAAGAGGATGTTAAATAAAATATATTACTTTCACGTGATTTTTAAATTGTAATAATCCAGAATCACGAGTTTATTAATTTTATTTTTTATTCTTATCTATGAATGGCACACCTACGTATACTATATTTTTATAATACTTGTGAACTTTAATTGCGACAAATGAGAAATAAAGGATTTGCTTTAAAAGCCCAACTACGAACCATGTATTAACAAAGGTGATCCATTTCAACGAAATAATGCTCAGATTAGTTATAAGGTTGTGACAAATTTTGTTTATTTCATTGCAAGACTTTTTAATTTATACCAAAATATGTATGTGCGTATGCATATAATTGACAAAACCATAAAAACAAAGTAAGAGATACAGTTGCGGTCAAAATAAAAGCAGCAAAATTCAAAATGATGCTGTTGGCAACTTATCTCTATTTATTTATTGTTAATAATTTTCATTTAAAATATGGGTCGATCTATATCAGATACCACATAAATAAAAGTTTACAAGTTTGCAAAAAGTCCACAAAAATTAATTAAACTTAAAAAAAAAAAATCATACAAATTTCGATATTTTTAATTAGGTTTCCTAGAAAGATTTCGAGTATGCGGTTTTATAGCCCATTCAATTTCAGTACAATAAAGTGCAAGTTTGAAGTCGCCAAAAATTACAACTGATTTTTTAGATTTTTTTGTGAAGGGTGTGCTCATTTTCTTCCATATAAAAGTAAGTTTTGTTCATGCATTGTATGGAATAAAATTTGTAACACCCTCCACCAAAAAAATCTAAAAAATCAACGGGCTATATTTCTCTTACAGAGTTGCATACAATAATGCTTGCTCACAATAGCCGCATTAAACCATGACCATGTTGAGTAGAAAATTATAGGTTGAAAAAAATAATGAAATTGTCGAAAATACGGGAAAAATCTTGTCACGGCGGAGCATTTCAAATTTAATGCAAAATACGGGACGTCCCGGCAAATACGGGACATTTGGCAACGCTAGTGATAAAATGATTTATTTTGAAACGAATTTCCGTCATCCTTTGTCAAATTTGGTTTGGTGACAAACCGGTTTCGGCGTTGTGTCATATTCAGATCGAAAAATCAATTTATTTTCACTTTGTTTTTAATATTGTTGTGTCGACACAATATCAAAACAGGTATTCACTCAAATTCCAAAAAAATTTAAGCCAAAATCATTCAAAATAACCCTCGTAAGTGCAACTCCAGCTACGCTGACCACATTCTTTTTGAGAGGAACACCTTTCCTCAAAAATACTGTGGTCAGCGTAGCTGGAATTCGACTTATGAGGGCTATTTTTTGATGAAAAAATTACATCGACGTCGACGTCGACAACCATAATAAGGCCGAATATTTTGTAACTATGTACATTAAACTGCATCACCAAAAAAAGTTGCGGCTTTTCCGCCGGGATTACAAAATCTATTATATTTTTATACGTCCACCAAAATATTTCGGAAAAATATGAAGATTTAAGCGAGCTGGACCGATTTGAAAATACCTCCAAAAATTGAGTTTTTTATGAATAAAAATATCTTCTTAAAGAACTTTTTGAAAAAAGTCCCCTCAGATGACAAAACAAATTAGGCTTAAAAATTCTGCA
>NW_023458558.1:78348744-78352097 GCF_013731165.1 Rhagoletis pomonella | reverse complement strand
TATATATATATATATATATGTACTTAGGGTCGGTGAACCCGAATCTGAAGTCTGTTTTGGTCGCTGGTTACGAATATGAAGTGAGATTTTCAAAATTCAAAATGGCGGATTCTATATGGCGATCAAAGGTAAAAAATCTTTTAATAATTAAATATTTTTTTAAAACTTTACCGCCATATTGGTTCCGTCATTGTGAATTTTGGAAATCTGGCAGCTCGACCAAAAACCCCTGTATACCAAGATTAAAGTAAATCCATTAATATTTGAAAATTTTTTTCTTTGGCGTAAAGTCCACTCGTTTTCTGTCATAAAATACCATCCACCTTTTGATAAATAAGTGAGCTAACGGAAAAATTAATTTTTTTTCTTGAGTTTCATTTCAGATATTAAATTTCGAACACTCTGGTTCTATTAGAGGCACACATTCAATTCTGGTATAATTTTCAAGAGGATGTTAAATAAAATATATATTACTTTCACGCGATTTTTAAATTGTAATAATCCAGAATCACGAGTTTATTAATTTTATTTTTTATTCTTATCTATGAATGGCACACCTACGTGTACTATATTTTTATAATACTTGTGAACTTAAATTGATTTTTCCGCCAGGGTGATAAGTAGTGTTGCCAGAATTTGATTCCAGCCATACGAGAGAAATGCGTAATTTGTCCCAAAAATACGGTATTTACAAAAATTTAACGCGACAAATGAGAAATAAAGGATTTGCTTTAAAAGCCTAACTACGAACCATATATTAACAAAGGTGATCCATTTCAACGAAATAATGCTCAGATTAGTTATAAGGTTGTGACAAATTTTGTTTATTTCATTGCAACACTTTTTAATTTATACCAAAATATGTATGTGCGTATACATATAATTGACAAAACCATAAAAACAAAGTAAGAGATACAGTTGCGGTCAAAATAAAAGCAGCAAAATTCAAAATGATGCTGTTGGCAACTTACCTCTATTTATTTATTGTTAATAATTTTCATTTAAAATATGAGTCGATCTATATCAGATACCATATAAATAAAAGTTTAAAAGTTTGCAAAAAGTCCACAAAAATTAATTAAACTTAAAAAAAAATCATACAAATTTCGATATTTTTAATTAGATTTCTTAGAAAGATTTCGAGTATGCGGTTTTATAGCCTATTCAATTTCAGTACAATAAAGTGCAAGTTTGAAGTCGCCAAAAATTACAACTGATTTTTTAGATTTTTTTGTGAAGGGTGTTGCGCATTTTCTTCCATATAAAAGTGAGTTTTGTTCATGCATTGTATGGAATAAAAATTCTAAAAAATCAACGGTAGTTTTTAGCTATATTTCTCTTACAGAGTGGCATACAATAATGCCTGCTCACAATAGCCGCATTAAACCATGACCATGTTGAGTAGAAAATTACAGGTTGAAAAGAATAATGAAATTGTCGAAAATACGGGAAAAATCTTGTCACGGCGGAGCATTTCAAATTTAATGCAAAATACGGGACGTCCCGCCAAATACGGGACATTTGGCAACGCTAGTGATAAAATGATTTATTTCGAAACGAATTTCCGTCATCCTTTGTCAAGTTTGGTTTGGTGACAAACCGGTTTCGGCGTTGTGTCATATTCAGAACGAAAAATCAATTTATTTTCACTTTGTTTGAATATTGTTGTGTCGACACAATATCAACACAGGTATTCACTCAAATTCCAAAAAAATTTAAGCCAAAATGATTCAAAATAACCCTCGTAAGTGCAACTCCAGCTACGCTTACCACATTCTTTTTGAGAGGAACACCTTTCCTCAAAAATACTGTGGTCAGCGTAGCTGGAATTCGACTTATGAGGGCTATTTTTTGATGAAAAAATTACATCGACGTCGACAACCATAATAAGGCCGAATATTTTTTAACTATGTACATTAAACTGCATCACCAAAAAAAGTTGCGGTTTTTCCGCCGGGATTACAAAATTTATTATATTTTTATACGTCCACCAAAATATTTCGGAAAAATATGAAGATTTAAGCGAGCTGCACCGATTTGAAAATACCTCCAAAAATTGAGTTTTTTATGAATAAAAATATCTTCTTAAAGAACTTTTTGAAAAAAGTCCCCTCAGATGACAAAACAAATTAGGCTTAAAAATTCTGCATAAAAATATTTAGAAATCTTTTCAACGGAATCGTAATAATGAGATTTTTATACCCGAGCGCACTTGTGCACAAGGGTATATTAAGTTTGTTCACATAACGGTTGTTTGTAACAGCCAAAACGAATCGAGATAGATATAGACAAATGTATACATAAATGATCAGGATGAAAAAAGAAATCGATTAAGCCATATCTGTCTGTCCGTCCGTCTGTACGTCTGTCCGTCCGTCCGTGTACACGATAACTCGAGCAAAAATTGAGATATCTCAACGAAATTTGGTATGTAGGTTTCCCTTAATCCAAGGTAGGTTGGTATTGAAAATGGGCGAAAACGCCCACTTCCCATATAACGGTAATTTCCAGAAATACGAAAACTGCGATATTTTAGTAACTAAAGAAGATAATTCACTCAAAATTGATATTTATAATAAGTTTTAGACGAAAAATAAGAATATTATAAATTTTTGGAAAATGGGTTTAGCCACGCCCTCTTATGGTTACATGTGTATATCTTGGTAACCGCTGCACCAATTTCTTCCAAACTTGGCACAGTTATTGGCCTTGGTACAATCGGACAATAACCACGCCCACATCCCATATAACGGTAATTTAGAGAAATACAAAATCTTCGATAAATCACTAAATATTGAAGCTAATTTATTCAAAATTGATGCTTGCAACAATTCTTTACCAAGAAATACGTTTATGGTAAAATTTTGGAAAATGGGCGTGGCACCGCCCACTTATGATCACATATTAGTATATCGGTAACCGTTCTACCAATTTGTACCAAACTCGGTGTGGTTATTGTGCTTGCCACTTATAAGCAAAACGTTGAAAATTATTGAAATCGGACTAAAATAACGGCCGCTTCTCATATAACGGTAAATTTCAGAAATGCTTGAAACTTCACTATTTCGAAATTGAAGGACGCTAATTTACTCAAAATTGATACACCCCTGCTTACCATCTAGCGGAAGGTTTCGGAAAGGTGAAAAAACATATATTTAATACTTGCGCCGGGTATTTAATGTTCGGCTCCGCCCGAACTTAGACTTTCTTACTTGTTGATGCTGTTTTTTTTACTTTTTTCAAAGATTGATTTACGAAAAACTTAAATAACTGGGCCAAAACTATTTTAATTTAGACTTATGGGATCTCTGTAGAAAGGTATTTTCCCACTATTTTTATTTATGTGCAAAAAA
>NW_023458558.1:78344668-78348644 GCF_013731165.1 Rhagoletis pomonella | reverse complement strand
ACGCTTATTGCACGAGAACTAATAAAGCGATTTCAAAGAAAAGTGTGGCGTTTCAAAGATAAAATTCCAAACCTGTCGACAGATTCATTTTTGTAAATAACCAATTCGGTTTCTGTCGTAAAAACAACGGTAAACATTGCCTTATTTTGGGGTCAATTTTGAGCCTTTAAAGTGCTCTAGCAACTTATTGTTGGCACATATAACTTTCATTTTCGGGATATAGGTTCTTTGGAGCAGTAGAAATATTATCGGGTACAAATTTTATATAAATTTAACAAATATTGAGCATTTTAAGGCAAAAAATTGTTGAAAAAATTTGCAAATTTTTTTCATTACCAAAATGCTCGAAAACCGCTCGAATGATTTTGTTTTTGTTTTCTTTAATCAAAAATTCAAGAGTTTTCCTTTCGTTTGGTATATGGGAAGTATTGGTTGATATCTTCTATATATGTTTATTTTATTCAAATATATGGGCATAAATGATTTTCCATACAAAATCACCTCGTCATCAATTTGCAAACATGTGCATATGTTGGAAGTGTGGGAAGGAGACAAAAAGTATGTATGCGTATGTAATGCGGCTTTTGATAAACAGAGGCGCGCTATTTATAACCTAATCGCAGCGTGTGTACATATGTAAATACATACATACGTACATATGTTGATTGCAGTTAATGTGGATCTGTTTCTATTTTTAGTAATCTATGTATGTCTATACATACATATGTACATACATATTATATATGTACATACATATATGAACACATGTATGCATAATACGCGAAGACTTTTCGAAGTGAAACAACATTTAGAAAAAGTCCAATCCAAGAATAAAAGTAAAGGTGAGGACGTACATAGATAAAGAAAAGGATAAAGGCCAAGGTAAAAATAAACACAAAAAAAAAATGGTATAAAATAAAAATAAAAATAGGGCTTTCGCTTATATTCTCATTGAGTTCTTTTCACTTAGAAGTATGTAAATTTGTAAAATTTTGGAAAAACCCTTTTTTTCTTAGTGTGTGATTTCATTTTTGACTTGGATATGCTCTTAACCATACCACGTATTCTACGTTTAAATATAGCGGCTGTATCTCCGATACAGCCTGCAGACCAAGACGAAGGCGCTGGACTGTTCCTTTTTTTTTTTGTATGGGGAGTGATGCAGTCTAATGTACATATGTATATATATTAGGGTGGTCCAAAAAGGCATTTGAACAAGTATTATAGGAATTTTAATTCTCTGTTTTTTTATTTTGAAATCAAAATATATTTAGAGGTCTCTCAAAGCGCTTAAAGTTTTCCATGTATTTTATATGAAAACAAATCAGTTTCCATAGAAATGGTATAGAATTCTTAAAATCCAATATTTTTCGATCTAAAACCTCTGTTTCTCTTCAGTAATAATACCAAATTGTTTATTATACCATTTTTAAATACTATTTAAATTGAATTTTTGGGGTTTTTAGGGGTCCTATAAAAAATAGCTAATGAAAGAAAATAGTTAAATAAAGGATTGAGTAATGTAACTACAAGTCTTCTGAAGTGAAACAAAGTTTTCCGATCGAAAATATTGATTTTCAAGGATTCTATAACATTTCTACGAAAGCTTTTTTCCCCATATACATGGAAAACTTTGAGCGTTTTGAGCAACCTCTATATATCTTTTGAGTTCGAAATAAAAAACAGGGGTATAATTCTTTTCGATATAGGGCATTAAAGTTCCGATTTTACTTTTTTTGGACCACCCTAATTTATGTACATACATATCTAAAATAAATCCCAATCTTGAAAAAATTGGGAGTTTTCTAGGTTTTTCTTACATTCAATGTGGGCTCGACTATGTAATAATTATTTAAAAAACTCAATTGATATTAATGTTTTTTAAATATTGACAACTGAAATGCAAAAAGACGTAACAAACATCATCGTTGATATGCAAAAAGTCATAACTAATAAAAAATTCAAAATGAATTTCATCGTTATGAAAAAGATTAAAACATTTGACACAACTTTTTCCGTTTCATTTACGAGCTGGGCTTAAACGTATTTCATGTTTTTAAAGTAAAAAAAAATAAAATAATTGAATATTTTTTTTAATATTAATAAAAATAATTCGTATTGAAAAATAACACATATTTGATATATTGAAAGCCATTTTAAAAATTAAAAAAAAAAAAATTTTAAAGCGAGCGAACTCAAACAGTCCATAAATTATCTTAAAGTTATTCGTATTTATTTTCACACTTAAAAGGAATTAATTGTTTACCTTTTCTATTGTGACTTGTATTTACAAATCAAATCGACTTTTTTGTATCACACAGGGCCTTATAAATAAAAACTAAGCAATTGATTTTTCTTAAAATTTCAGACCTTTTACGTAAATTTATTTGAATGAATCAAGCAAAAGTTTTGAAATCTTAAGAAAAAGCAACTGCTTAGTTTTTATTCATAAGGTCCATTCACTGAAATCTTCTTCCAAATTGTCCTCACTATCGCTTCCATTCAACGATATTTCTTCCAACCATTTTAGAACTTGTTCTTCATAGGTACACCTCTCGAAAATTAAAAAAAAGGTCAAAACAGAAAATATCCAACTAAAATAAGTACAATAAACAAAATTACCTTTACTACTAACGTTCGCCTGTCAGGCGTCAAAAGGGCGTGGAACTCAGCCGCGCAAGGCTACTGTACAATGTGCGTCTGCTAACAACCTCGTACAGTGCTAAACTGAGTTGGCGTGAACGCTTTGATCATTAAAAGCGTTCCTGAAATATTGCGAGAAAACCGAATTCGTTCCACCTCACAGACGAACGTTAGTATTTATTCTATGGTTAAACGAGGTTCTGGAAATAAGAAATACTATTTCTACCCTAAAATATGTGATAAACCTTTTCTTTTGCGAATTAATGACATGCAAGAATTATGCTCCTAATACATCACGTTTACGTGAAACAAGATGGTCGGTAAAATATAAGGCTATTAGGAAATTTTCAGAAAATTTTCCTGAAGTTCTAGAAGCTTTCGAAAAGTTGTCAATGGAGGGAAACTTTTCCACAAGAAAGTCTACGTATCAATTGTGTGCTGCTATAGCAAGGCCGAAGTTAATAATTTCTTAAATGACAATTGCTAAAATTCAATGTTGCTACAGCAAACGTTTTGCAGGTGAAGACAACAGACCTCATCGCTGTTGGGCAGCATATTGGAAATATTTTGGCGGTGGTTAGGAATGATCGCAAGAATGCAGAAAGAGTCACTACGGAGTAAATAAAAAAAGTCGTATGATTACAGTCGATCAAGGAGTAGTAATTTTCCTACCACGTTTGGCAGGTAAACAAAAAAACAGAAGTAACCCCTATCGGTCAATGAAAATTAGGACTGGCGACGGTCTATAACAAAACCGTATCTAGATTCACTAACGGCATCTTTAAAATCAACGTTTTTCCAATGAAAATACTACAGCTTTTTCGCTGTATAGATTGCACCCATTGTATTCGATTAAAGCTCCCAGAATTGCAGCGGACGACGGTGAAGCGGTCGACGGTTAACTAGTTATGGTCCGTGAACTCATTCTTTGGTATAATTTATGGAAGAAAGAGAAAAAGAATTTGTCCAAAGAAGATTTGAAGGATATTTAAGTTGTAGATCTATTTAAAGAAGAAAGCGAATTTCTACCAGCGCTTTTCCATGCACAACAGCGACTGTGGAGCGATCGTTTCGTAGACTTCGTAGCTCAGAACCACTTCGTGACTCAGAACCACAACAGGAGAAGAAAAGCTTTCTGGGCTATGCCTCATGATCGTCCATAGAAAACTCGTTACTGAAAACCGCGAGGTGATTCAGAAGGAAATAATCGAAGAGTTTGTTGAAAATCCGAGACGATTGTTATTTGCGTAAAAATGATTAAATAAAAATATATCAAAAAAATTATTATGTATATATAGATGCAGATGAATTTGAATATTTGTATAGATATTAA
>NW_023458558.1:78343433-78344568 GCF_013731165.1 Rhagoletis pomonella | reverse complement strand
ATGTATATATAGATGCAGATGAATTTGAATATTTGTATAGATATTAAATGAGAACTCGCCGAAGTAACAGCATTTGTCTTTGTTTTTCATTCCATACTTAACACTAAAAATCGCATAAAATCTTATAACACAATTTAAATTTGCAGCTAATATTTGGACAAAAGTAAACAAAAAGTAAAAAAAGCTAACGAATTGTAAGAAAAAGCTAAGAAAAAAGCTATAAGCTAAACAGGATTTTTCCTGCTAAACCCAAATAAAAAAAGCTAAATCTAGCCGGAAAATAGGTAAGATGGCAACACTGGTTAGAATGCCGACCCCTGCTTTAAACTATGCTCAGAACCCGATGAGAGTGCAATATGAGAGATGAATTAATCCTCTAAGTCAGTGGTTCCCAACTTTTTCCAACTGGCGACACTTATACATATCGTCACCCTTATGCCAGAAACATGAATGTGCAAAGATCAAAACTTTAGGAAATCAAGTTTAAATTTTTTTTTTTACGAAATTTAACTCTACTTTTATGCAATTGAAATTGTAAAATATGTGGTTTCCGTGTACGCATGGTGTTATGGGTTTTGGTATAACATAGAACATCCAAAGGTTAATCAAGTCAACACAATAACTGAAAACTGACGATATGTAGTAATACCTCCACGGATGGATAAAACTAATTTTACCGGGAAACAAAACCTTGGGTGCTTGATATCAATTGTTTTGAACTTTTCATTTTCAGTTTAGTAATGTTGAATATTGTCAATAACAGGACTGTAAACACTTTTGAAATGTCAGAGCAATATTAAAGAATCCTTGTCCAATAATAGTTAAAAGAAAAGAAGAATAACTTACAGTATTATTTAGTTTACATTTTTCAAATATGAAAGATCTGTTGGCAGACATAAAGTCTTACATGTAAAAATTGTACTTGCAATTAAAAAAGTTAACTATCAAAATTTTAATCGCAAAAAAAAAACTTTGGTAATGTTATGCATACATATTTCTATTAACTATTATTATGGATGAGCCCATGATACAAACGGGAAGGTAGTTTCAATAAACAACTTTTGACGGATAATAAAATTTTTTGAAGCTTCATAAATTGTGAGCATTCTCAACGGCCTTGCCATTTTGATAATAT
>NW_023458558.1:78342238-78343333 GCF_013731165.1 Rhagoletis pomonella | reverse complement strand
ATATTATCAAAATGGCAAGGCCGTTGAGAATGCTCACAATTTATGAAACTTCAAAAAATTTTATTATCCGTCAAAAGTTGTTTATTGAAACTACCTTCCCGTTTGTATCATGGGCTCATCAGTTCAACAAATTTTAATAGAAATATGTGTGCATAACATTACCAAAGTTTTTTTTTGCGATTGAAATTTTGATAGTTAACTTTTTTAATTGCAAGTAAAATTTTTACATGTAAGACTTTATGTCTGCCAACAGATCTTTCATATTTGAAAAACTAAACTAAATAATACTGTAAGTTATTCTTCTTTAACTATTATTGGACAAGGATTCTTTAATATTGCTCTGACATTTCAAAAGTTTTTACAGTCCTGTTATTGACAATATTCAATATTACTAAACTGAAAATGAAAAGTTCAAAACAATTGATATCAAGCACCCAAGGTTTTGTTTCCCGGTAAAATAGTTTTATCCATCCGTGGAGGTATTACTACATATCGTCAGTTTTGAGTTATTGTGTTGACTTGATTAACCTTTGGATGTTCTATGTTATACCAAAACCCAGAACACCATGCGTACACGGAAACCACATATTTTACAATTTCAATTGCATAAAAGTAGAGTTAAGTTTCGTAAAAAAAATTTAAACTTGATTTCCTAAAGTTCTGATCTTTGCACATTCAAGTTTCTGGCATAAGGGTGACGATATGTATAAGTGTCGCCAGTTGGAAAAAGTTGGGAACCACTGAATTAGAGGATTAATTCATCTCTCATATTGCACTCTCATCGGGTTCTGAGCATAGTTTAAAGCAGAGGTCGGCATTCTAACCAGTGTTGCCATCTTACCTATTTTCCGGCTAGATTTAGCTTTTTATACCCGAGCGCACTTGTGCACAAGGGTATATTAATTTTGTTCACATAACGGTTGTTTGTAACAGCCAAAACGAATCGAGATAGATATAGACAAATGTATACATAAATGATCAGGATGAAAAAATAAATCGATTAAGCCATGTCTGTCTGTCCGTCCGTCTGTCCGTCTGTCCGTCTGTCCGTGTACACGATAACTCGAGCAAAAATTGAGATATCTCAATTTTTGC
>NW_023458558.1:78341093-78342138 GCF_013731165.1 Rhagoletis pomonella | reverse complement strand
TTAATATCTATACAAATATTCAAATTCATCTGCATCTATATATACATGGTAATTTTTTTTTATATATTTTTATTTAATCATTTTTACGCAAATAACAATCGTCTCGGATTTTCAACAAACTCTTCGATTATTTCCTTCTGAATCACCTCGCGGTTTTCAGTAACGAGTTTTCTATGGACGTTCATGAGGCATAGTCCAGAAAGCTTTTCTTCTCCTGTTGTGGCTCTGAGTCACGAAGTGGTTCTGAGCTACGAAGTCTACCAAACGATCGCTCCACAGTCGCTGTTGTGCATGGAAAAGCGCTGGTAGAAATTCGCTTTCTTCTTTAAATACATCTACAACTTAAATATCCTTCAAATCTTCTTTGGACAAATTCTTTTTCTCTTTCTTCCATAAATTATACCAAAGAATGAGTTCACGGACCATAACTAGATCACAAATCTGTTGAAAATGCCAGCCATTCCATATGCCTTTGTGAGTTTTAATATTGACAGCGGTTAACCGCCGACCGCTTCACCGTCGTCCGCTGCAATTCTGGGAGCTTTAATCGAATACAATGGGTGCAATCTAGACAGCGAAAAAGCTGTAGTATTTTGATTGGAAAAACGTTGTTTTTAAAGATGCCGTTAGTGAATCTAGATACGGTTTTGTTATAGACCGTCGCCAGTCCTCATTTTCATTGACCGATAGGGGTTACTTCTGTTTTTTTGTTACCTGCCAAACGTGGTAGAAAAATTACTACTCCTTGAACGACTGTAATCATACGAGTTTTTTTTTACGGAGTAAATCCGTAGTGGAAAACTTTAAGCGCTTTGAGCGACCTCTAAATATATTTTGATTTCAAAATAAAACAAGTAAGAAAGTCTAAGTTCGGGCGGAGCCGAACATTAAATACCCGGCGCAAGTATTAAAGATATGTTTTCCACCTTGCCGAAAGCTACCGCTACATGATAAGCCGGGGTGTATACATTTTAAGTAAATTAGCGTCCTTAAATTTCGACATATTGAAATTTCAAGCATTTCTGAAATTTATTGTTATTTGAAA
>NW_023458558.1:78336315-78340993 GCF_013731165.1 Rhagoletis pomonella | reverse complement strand
TAACTAGAACCGCGTCCGCGGACACTGTACGGTATGCAGAAGCAATGCGTAGTGCCCCTCTGCGCTGTACCGAAGACATTTGAATCCGGTATTTTTTGACTTTCAATGCGTCAGCCCATATATCTGCCCCGTACAGGAGCACCGATTGGACCGCTGTCATCAGAAGCTTCCTGCGGCATGGCTTCGGGCCGCCCACGTTCGCCATCAGCCGGCTTAGAGTCGCCGTGCTCTGCGCAGCTTTTTCACATACTCCATGGATGTGTTCCCAGAATGTGAGTTTGCTGTCAAGCTTCACCCCTAGGTATTTTGTAGACCTAGAAGTCGTCACGAGTTGAGGTCCGACCATTATATTTATAATTGTTGGAATCCGTTTCCTGGTGAGGAGCACGATCTCCGTTTTGGCTGTAGCCAATTGCAGACCGTGATCGCTCATCCATCCACTGACGTTGCGCATGACCTGGTTTAGCTTGAGCTGTGCTAGCTGGACATTTCTTGCTGTTATGACGGCTGCCACGTCGTCCGCGAAGGTGACAAGGAAGGCGCTCTCCGGCATTTCCGTGCACAACAGACTGTCATACGTGGCGTTCCAGAGGTCCGGGCCAAGTACAGACCCCTGTGCCGCTCCGCCGGTTATACGTCTCTTTCTCTGACCTTGTGTTGTGTCGTACAAAAGCCAACGGTCTCTGAGGTAGTCCCGGATCATATCTAGCAAGTATGTTGGAACCTTGAATGACCGTTCCCAGGCCTCCAGCATATCGTCCCATCTTGCCGAGTTGAAAGCGTTCTTGACGTCCAGTGTGACTAGCAGCACTATTAGCCGCGCCTGGTGGCAGGCTTCTTCGGCCTTATGTACCGCCTCGACTACTTCGCCAATTGCTCCTATAGTTGAGTGTCCCTTCCTGAAGCCATGTTGTCGGGGTGAAAGTCCTCCCTCGCTTTCTATGGCTGACGTCAAGCGTATTTTGAGCAGACTCTCCATCATTTTGCCTGCTGTGTCTAGCATGCAGAGTGGCCGGAAGGATGAAGGAGAGTTTGGGTCCCCTTTGCCCTTGGGTATAAGCACCAGTCTCGCCTTCTTCCATTGGCTTGGGAAAACCCGGGCCCTAAGGCAGCTGTTGTACATGTTAAGCGGAAGATCAGGGCTCGTTTCCGCTGCTAACCTGATTGCCTCCGCTGGTATGCCATCTGGGCCTGGAGCCTTGCCGGCTTTCATGCTTCGCAGGGCTTGCTTCAGCTCGTCTGTCGAAAACAGTGGTGCCTCGGCTTGCTCCTCGACGAACACTGTGTCGGCTCTTAGTGGGTGTGTGGGAAATAGCGCATCCACTATATTCTTAACTCGGGCCTCATCCATCGCCTGTGATGATGTATGGAACTTTTTCATCACTATTTTGTATCCCTGGCCCCAGGGATCGCGATCCACTTCGTCACATAGCGCTTTCCAGCAGTTCCGTTTACTCTTCTGTATCTCGGCCCCAAGTGCTTTCTTAGCGCTTTTGTAGGCTGCTGCTCTGGTCTACCACGAGCGCGCGTTGCGAGTCTCCGCATTCTATGGCAGGCCCTTCGCAGCTCAGCAATTCGGTCATTCCACCAATATACCTGCTTTTTTACCTGACCATGCTCTCCTCTGTGGCATTGAGGCTTTGCATGCCCGGTGAATGCAGCGCATAGTTTCTTTGACCAGCTTAGTACAGATTCCCTGTTGTGGATTTCTCCCGTTGTGGGTGAAATGCCTTGGGAATCTGCTAGGAGCGACGTATCGAACTTGCGAACATCGACCCTAGACGGGTTCCATCCTGGTTTCCTGCGAGGGATACTACGTGTTTGCCCTCGCGTGATGTCAGTGACTTGGAAGGTGATGTAGTTGTGGTCGCTACCACTCAGGTCTTCCATCACTCTCCATCCGTCAGCCCTTCGAAGAAGGCTTTCTGAGACCAGGGTTATGTCAGGGATAGAGTATCCAAAACCCGGCCTTCGATATGTAGGGGTCGTTCCGGTGTTGAGGATGGTCAGGCCAATGCGGGCTGCTATTTCAAGGACCAGTCTTACCCTGGTGTTTGTTTGGGGCATACCCCATTCCACGCCTCTTGCGTTGAAATCTCCAGCAACAATTATGTGGCCGGTTATATCGCGCAATTCGTCTTCAAGGTCTTCGAGCTTTCCCCTGAAGACAGGGACTGTGTCGTTTGGAGACAGGTAGCAGCTCACCAGAGTGATTTGCGCCATTTTAACCCAGACGTAGCAGCGTCCGACCCAGCTGCTCTCTGCGCGATGGTTGGGGTTAGCAATCCATATCGCGGCCGAGCCTGATTGGTCAACATGCCAGGTTTCCTTTGTTCTATAGGGTTCACTGATGATGACAGCGTCTGCTCTTTGTTCAAGAACTAATTGGTCCAGCAGGTCATCAGCTACCCTACTCCTGTTCATATTGCCTTGTATAAATGTAATCATATTCTCCCAAGCTTTGTCTTAGCCTCAGCAAGGGCATCCCTGAAGGCCTTGCACGCTCCCGACCCGGGCAGGTGATGGGCATTTTTCTGTCCATCTCCTGCCGAGCACAGGTAGCAGCTTGGGCTTTCTTTACACGCAGAGGCTATGTGGCCCTGCTGACCACATTTCCAGCATGAACTGCTTCTGTCTGGGCCTTTGCATGCCGCCTTTTTGTGGCCATATCCCAGACAGCGGAAACACCTTTGGACATCCGCGCGCTCCCGGACGCGGCAGATAATCCAACCTACTCGCAGCTTCCCCTTTTCAATAAGAGTCCGGCCTGGCAGTTCGTCGATTTCCACCATAGCCATTCTTTGTTCTCGCGAGTTTACAGCGAGTACAGAGACGCGAAGTTGGCCATTCATCTTGTCTCCTAACTCCCCGCGTATAGCGTTCTCCACTTCTGGGGCCGTGGTTAGGCAGTCCATGCCCAGAACTTCTAGACGCAAACGTCTAGTGAGAATACGGGCGTCTCCAAGCTGGCCAATGGCAGTGCACACATTTTCCTTAAATGCTGAGTGGTCGCCACAGCGCTCCATTTCGATGAGCACGCCGCCTTCGCGGGTTTTCCGAACAGATCGAATTACGGTCTCCGTCTTCTCGGGTTGGAGCTTACCACGTATCGTTCCCAGCACCTCTGCATAGGTTTTGCCTTCAGCTGGCTTAATGATTAATTTGGCGAGACTCTTCTTTTTTCTCACCCTCTTCTTTTTTTTGCGGCTGGTCGCCTCGCCCTTATTGACCAAGGGTTCACCTGGCGCTGGCCCTGGCTTGGGCTTTCTGCTTTTTCCAACGGTTTTCCATTGATTGTCTGGTACGGTTTTCTGTGCATTGTTATTATTATTGCCATTATTGTTAGGATTATTAATAATAATGTTTTTACTACTATTATTATTATTAGTAGTAGTATTTTTTTTCTTTTCCGGCTCGCCTGTAGGGGAGTCGGATCGAGTTCGACCTCTCTTTTGCGAGCCAGGGCCAGCCTTCCGCAGCTCGGAAAGGGTAGACCCCTTCCGGCGCTGCTCTCGGAGGTAGCTTAATATATTTAAGCTCTCCTCGATTTGGGCCATACCTGTTTTTATGTCCATGGACACATTTTTTTGCTTAGAGACAGCGCTCTGCATCTTCTTCAAGACGAGCCGAATCTGGGCCAATTGCTCATCTTCATTGCCTTCGCAAGTTCCTAAGCTTGCGGTGACATGCTTGTCGCTGTTTGCAGCAGCCGGCGTTTGAAGACGACTATCCCGGCTGCCGGGAGTTGCCGTTTGGCAAGGTGTAGCCTTCTGCGCCACGCCGGCGGCTTTCTCCGTGCTCGTGGTGCCGGCATTTGCCTGCAGAGGAGTTTGTGGCGGGGAGCGCACGACTCTACTGCTCTTCCTGAATGCGCTGCATTCTTCCTCCGTAACATCGACGTTGGTTTCATTTATTGGTTTTGTTTTAATCATTTTCAATCAATTGGGTCTCCGCTTCAAGCCGCTATCTCCACACGTAGCACAGTCGCTTTTAAGTGTCCCGAAGTTCCCTTCTCTCAAAGGAGCAGGCCATCGCGAGGGTTGACACAAGTCCTTATGGGATATTGTGTTCAGAGCCAAGACAGCGCAAAACCAGGAGTAAATCTCAACTGGACCTGTGCGGCCAACTAAATGGCGACGTGTATTGAACGTCCTTGAAGACCTGCCAGGGTTTTAACGAGAGGGAGGCGATTGCAGCATTAGCCCACCAGCCATTTTTGTGAGGTGTCACCCTCACATACTAAAGTGGCGGAATACTGCTCTCGCCAGCCCAATATCAGACTAATCGTATACATGCTCCAGTATGCCATGAACAGGATCTAACTGGTCTCAATCCTGGGATGCTTTTTGGGGGGCGGCATCTGTTCGCCCGGACACAGGAGATTCATCAAGCATTTCTGATCTTTTAAATCAGGCCCTCGTCTCCTGCCGCTCTTGGTCTGGGACTTCTTATTGGTTATTCGCAGCTAACCTACCGGAGTAGGCCGTTCACGATCCGCCCTGTGTGACCCCGGTAAGGTCCTGAGCTTAGCCCTTACCATTGATTTTGACATTGCTCTCAAAAGAAACAGGCTATAATGTCAAATTGAAATGAATTTTTAACCCATTTGAAAATGTGTTTTTTTTTTTAATTTGAATTTTTCAAGCAAAGCAAATTTTCTTAATAAACGTGAAATTGT
>NW_023458558.1:78336106-78336215 GCF_013731165.1 Rhagoletis pomonella | reverse complement strand
CAAAGCACACAAAAGTAGACTGAAGACTAGGCCTCGCCAGCTACCAAACCTGCTATTTTATGTTATTATTATTATTATTATTATTATTATTATTATTATTATTATTATT
>NW_023458558.1:78332601-78336096 GCF_013731165.1 Rhagoletis pomonella | reverse complement strand
TTATTATTATTATTATTATTATTATTATTATTATTATTATTATTATTATTATTATTACAAATTAATATGTATAATTAGTCTATTCTGTAATATATCACACATACTTAAATATCTAAATGTTCTACTCTCATTTGTCTGTAGGAAAACATTTTTCTGTAGACCAAATAAATAAATAAATAAATATAGGTGATGTTAAAATCGGTCAAAGTGGTCCTAATAATGGAAACCGAAGGGAAGTATCCATTGTTTTCAAGTTTAAAATTGTTTCCAAAAATTTCTCTAAACCTGTTTCAGCAGACAATTCAGGTTCATTAAAATCAAGAAATCTTATCTCTCTCCACTCGGAATCAATATCTTGAATATTATTCACTTTTACATTTACTGAAATCACAACGGCCAAGTATTTCGTTACATTTAACAATATACAAATTAAAAACCGTTTTGGGCAAATTCCAGTTTGAGCGGCGGGCTTAATTTATTTAATATTATATTAGTATCAACACCGAAATAATTTCATTAAAATCTTACATCATACACAAATATGTTTTCTATTTCTTTTGAAGATTTTCAATAATAAAAACAGCCCAACAAATCTTCATGTTGAAGATAAATCTTCAGTTATGGCAACGCTGGTAACAGCCACCAATTTATTTGGCTAAATCCCTGGTCATTCATGAGATGGTCCGTTCTCAATGAGTTTGGCCAATACTGCAATAGTAAATTTTGTATTACTATTCTGAAAAGTTATTCACACCGGGAGAGAATTGAAGAAACTATGTGTAATGAGCAATTTAATTAAGAAAGCATGATAAAGCAAAAATTTATCAGGATCAATATCTGCCACAGTTGATAGCTCCTTATATATTGTACTAAATTTCTGGTATCATATCGAAAATTAGCAAAGCAATTCAACGAAAAACGATGAAATTGAATTTCATTAAAACAAAATTCGATTTAAATGTTCCATTTTACAAACACTGTTTTTGTTAAGTTACGTATTAATGTTATTTTATTTTTATCTTCATGGCTACTGTAGTGTTTATTTCACTGGCCTTTATAGAACTGGAATATTGTAAACAGAGCATAATATCGCTTAATTATTTACTTTATAAAATTGTAATCACTTTTGTTAGAATTTTTTCTTTCTTATCACTTCGGGTTTCCTTACTATATACAAATGTACATTGTGTAGAGGCTTAGGGTAGTTTAAGAAATAACAATAAGAAATATGTGCATGACAAATCACTCTTTTATGGATTTAATGTATGTACATATATATATATATATATATACAATATTCCATATATATATATATATAGATAGATATTGATATATTGATTTAAGCTTTGTACTTTAGATTGATGGTTACTTTTCTGTTCTAATATTACAAAACTTGAAAGAACGTATGTATGTACGTGCATATGAAAGTACTATAGAGCGTAGTACTTTTGTATATACATACATATACAAAACTTAAAATTAGTTTGGCGCCAATTTCTAACCTGTTATTTTGTAGAGCTCTACAGGTAACATTACAAAGTTTTGTTTGTATTAACATTTTGATGCACACAGTTTTTCTGAAAATGTTACCCATTAAGGAGGGTACACATAACGCTATAATTGGTTGCTGATATTTTAACCTCTCCCTCATTCGTTTATACTCATGATTTATAAACTTGCACACATTTGTTGGAAATGAATTCTTCTTACAAACATACTGCTTCCGTTCTTCGATTATTTTCATACGTACAAAGTTACAGTACAAATAGCACACTAATAATAAAAATAAATAATAATAATAATAATAATAATAATAATAATAATAAATAATAATAATAATAAATAGTAATAATAATAATAATAAATATTAGTAATAATAAAATATAATAATAATAATTCAATGCCGCAGAGGAGAGCATGGTCAGGTAAAAAGCAGGTATACTGGTGGAATGACCGAATTGCAGAGCTGCGAAGGGCCTGCCATAGAATGCGGAGACTCGCAACGCGCGCTCGTGGCAGACCTGAGGCGCTGACCAGAGCAGCAGCCTATAAAAGCGCTAAGAAAGCACTTGGCGCCGAGATACAGAAGAGTAAACGGAACTGCTGGAAAGCGCTATGTGACGAAGTGGATCGTGATCCCTGGGGCCAGGGATACAAAATAGTGATGAAAAAGTTCCATATATCATCGCAAGGGATGGATGAGGCCCGAGTTAAGAATATAGTGGATGCACTATTTCCCACACTTCCACTAAGAGCAGATACGGTGTTCATCGAGGAGCAAGCCGAGGTACCACTGTTTTCGACAGAGCTGAAGCTAGCCCTGCGAAGCGTGAATTCCGGAAAAGCTCCAGACCCATATGGCATACCAGCGGAGGCAATCAGGATAGCAGCGAAAACGAGCCCTGATCTCCTGCTTAACATGTACAACAGCTGCCTTAGGGCCCGGGTGTTCCCAAGCCAATTGAAGAAGGCGGAACTGGTGCTTATACCAAAGGGCAAAGGGGACCCAAACTCTCCTTCATCCTTCCGGCCACTCTGCATGCTAGACATAGCAGGCAAGATGATGGAGAGTCTGCTCAAAATACGCTTGCCGTCAGCCATAGAAAGCGAGGGAGGCCTTTCACCCCGACGACATAGCTTCAGGAAAGGACACTCAACTATAGGAGAAATTGGCGAAGTAGTCGAGGCGGTACATAAGGCCGAAGAAGCCTGCCACCAGGCGCGGCCAATAGTGCTGACACATGCTGGAGGCCCTGCAACGGTCATTCAAGGTTCCAACATACTTGCTAGATATGATCCGGGACTACCTTAGAGACCGTTGGCTTTTGTACGACACAACACAAGGTCAGAGAAAGAGACGTATAACCGGCGGAGCGGCACAGGGGTCTGTACTTGGCCCGGACCTCTGGAACACCACGTATGACAGTCTGTTGTGCACGGAAATGCCGGAGAGCGCCTTCCTCGTCGCCTTCGCGGACGACGTGGCCGCCGTCATAACAGCAAGAAACGTCCAGCTAGCACAGCTCAAGCTAAACCAGGTCATGCGCAACGCCAGTGGATGGATGAGCGATCACGGTCTGCAATTGGCTACAGCCAAAACAGAGATCGTGCTCCTCACCAGGAAACGGATCCCAACAATTGTAAACATGATGGTCGGTCCTCAACTCGTGACAACTTCGGGGTCTACAAAATACCTAGGGGTGAAGCTTGACAGAAAACTCACATTCTGGGAACACATCCATGGAGTATGTGAGAAAGCTGCGCAGAGCACGGTGGCTCTAAGCCGGCTGATGGCGAACGTGGGCGGCCCGAGGCCGTGCCGCAGGAAGCTTCTGATGACAGCAGTCCAGTCGGTGCTCCTGTACGGGGCAGAAATTTGGGCCGATGCATTGAAAGTCAAAAAATACTGGATTCAAATGTCTTCGGTCCAGCGCAGAGGGGAACTACCCATTGCTTCTGCATACCGTACAGTGTCCGCGGACGCGGTTCTAGTTA
>NW_023458558.1:78328124-78332501 GCF_013731165.1 Rhagoletis pomonella | reverse complement strand
GAACGATCAATAGAATTTTTAGCAAAACAAAAGACGAAATAAACAAAGAACAACAACATAACGTGGTTTACGAAATCAAATGCAATGGTAAAGCTAGCGAAGCATGCAATAAAATATACATAGGCACAACGAAGCGCGCTCTTGGTATTAGAATAAGCGAACATAAAACCGACGCAAGAAATAAGAAGACAACGACTGCATTAGCACAACATTTAACGAATAGCGGGCATACAGCAGACTTTGAAAACGCGAAAATATTAGATGTGGAGAGCAGAGATAGAACTCGACTAACATTAGAAAGTTTGTGAATACAACAAAAAATACAGAATGCAATGAATTTTAAGGAAGACGTCGACAATATAAATTGCGCATACAGGACAGCAATAATGGTCAATAGGAGAACAGACGAGAGAAGTACACTTATATGGTAGACAGATGAACAAAATTAATTTGAATTAAGAAGCACAAATGCAAATTGAAATTACACCCTGACAGACGGCAACCTTGTGCATTTAAACAGCTGATATTGAAGAATTTTGTTTTCTGTAATCGCCAAGTGAAAATGGATAGAAGAAAAATTTTGTTATTGACAGCTATTCTGTTCGTAAAAAATCAAGTTTTATTTTGTGAAAAAATTCAGTTACTATTACTTAAATTAATAAATAATAGGGCGCAAATAAATTCTATTTTGAGCAGTCACGCGATCCTACGAGCAAGGATTGCAAATGCCCAGTCCGACGTACGGCGGATCTGGAAATTCGTAAGTAAAAATGTTCTTTTATAAGGATTTTAACCATTAGTTGTATCCCTAAAGGACCGCAGTAGCAGATTTTGGGAGCACGATGTCCGTGCAATGGACGACGCAAGATTCAGAGGAAACTTTCGTCTCGATAGGAGGGCTTTTCAAAAAGTGTGCGAAAAAGTACGAAACATGGAGAAAATTGATAGCAACTTGAGGCGTTGTATTCCACTCGAAAAGAGGGTGGCTATCGCACTTTTCTCATTGGGTTCTGCAGCAGAGTATAGAACCGTTTCTAGTTTATTTGGAGTTGGCCGAAGTACTGTTGGTGAAATTGTTCTGGATTTTTGCCACTCAGTTTGCGATAATTTTGCGGATTGCATTAATACATACCCCCCAAATCAACAAGAAATCAAAAGAATCGTAGACGGTTTCGCAGTCCTAGGGTTTCCGCAATGCTTTGGAACTGTAGATGGATGTCACATTGAAGTGCAGACAAGAAAGGAGGATGCCGTAGATTACCACAATTACAAAGGATGGTATTCCGTGGTTTTATTGGCAAGCTGTGATCACAGGTATGTAAATTTATGGCTGCACTGTATCGCATGCATATGTATATTTTTAAATTATTTGGACTTACAGGTCAAAATTTACGTATATTAACATTGGATCTACTGGAAGAAATAATGACTCTTACATATTTGAAAAAAGTTCATTAAAACAATTTCATGAAAGCGCAGACATTTTCGTACAAAATAGCGAGCTTATTGGCGGATTCAATATACCTGTGCTACTTATGGGCGATTCGGCCTTTCGGTTATCGCGCCACATGATGAAACCATATCCATATGTAGCTAACCAACCAGCTGCTGAAAAACTCTTTAACTATCGACTGTGTGATCGAAAATGCTTTCGGCCAGCTGAAGGCTCGTTTCCGAAAAATAGTGAGAGGCTTACAAGTAGCACCTAAAAATGTTAACGTTATAATACAGGCCAGCTGTATTTTACACAATTTTTTAAAACTTGAGAACGATGAAGTTTCTTCCGTCTGGATGCAGGATGCAGCAGAATACGGATCAGCAAGGAATCAACCTAATCACACAACAAGAGTTGGTGAAAATGACCTAACAGCAGCGGCTATAAGGAAAGCCATTGCTATGAGTTTTCGTAAGTAAAAAGACTCTATTTTGCTGCTCGCAGTAGTTATTTTTATTTAAATTCAACCACAGTCACCATTCACAATAGAAAATATATGCCAATTTTGGACAGCGTTGCCAAATGCAAATTGGAAAATCCAGTATAAATGCTCATTTATTTCGTGCATTTCCATCGAGTCAATGCGCATTTGTGAGAGGATTATTCACGAGTTAAAGCAAATAAATGCTGCTAATGCAAATAATCCCATCAATCTGTCTACCGTATTAAACATAAATAAGTTGAAATCAGTGTGTATTTTTGTTATATTTTCTTTGTTTGATGTTCAATGTAAGTTATGTTTTGCGGGAAAAATTGTTACACCAACGTATTGTACATGTTATAATTTTTATTTACATATATTTGTGCCTAATTGTTTGTTTTTTATGTTTTGTTTTCAATAAACACCAGACTCCCTGAGGAAAATGTGAAAAACATCGAAACGCGTAGGAGGAAAAAGAAACATTGTTTGCTTAAACTACCTATAGGAAATTGAAAGTTGGCCCTAGAAACATAAGAACTAAGAAGTTAAATTTACGGAACAATTTATTAATATGAACCAAACCGAACAAAAAATACGGGTTTTCAAATATCTCGACACCTGCGCCACCTAGCGGATTAGTTCAACTTTCGTATTGCATTGTCATCGGGTTCTGAGCTAAGTTTGCAGTTTCAAATCTCTATTTGACCGGGAAGTTTGTTAAAATGGTTTTCAAGATTTGATTACATAGGTGAAAGTAAATAAAAGCTTCTAAAAAATAGTATGTATTGTGCTTTATGATTTTCTAAAGTAGTTTAAATATAAAAAAAGCTCCTAACGCAAATCTTACTTCAATATAAAAATCGTCTCACTTAATAAATCGTTGAAGAATTTGTTTAATCGGTTAAGTCAAAATTAGTGCAAAAGACTAAATTATTCAATACATTGCATACAAATTCTTTCATTTTTTGTTGTGGTATATATTCCTTAAGGTAACAAAAAAGTAGGAAGTCTACTATTATTTCTTAAATGGGCTTCATTTATTCCCCGCTTCTCGCGTACTTCCAAAAGAGAACATTGAGCTAAGGGCATACAAGTTGGCGCTGTCACAACGTGCAACACCTTGTATTATTGCATCATGAGTGAAACCGGCTGTTGTCAATTTTCTTAGGTTGCAAACAGAGTGGAAGCGAAGCCGATGACGAAGATGAAGACGAAGCCGAAGACGAATTGCTTGCGTTGCGGGCAAGCTGGCGAGTGTACATAGTGGAAGATGAATGATATGAAGATTTCTTTCTAAATAAAACCCTTTTTTTAGATAAAGTCAAAAGAAAAAACAGCAATTCATGAAATAATTTGTACAGGACAACTTTTGGAGAATTTCGCCACTTGTATTATGTGTTACGGCAAGACGGACAGACATTTTTCGAATATACAAGAATGCCAATTAATACGTTTGATTACATTTTGCCAATTTCTTGAAAAACGCGTATTTTCATAATTGCAAACAGTTAATTCAATTGTAAACAACTCATCACAGCAAGCGAGTCGTCTTTGAAAAGAGTACCGCACTGTTTCAAGCTGACCGCTTGCGCAACGTCTTCATCTTCGTCTTCGTCTTCGCTTGCACTGTGATCACTTTCATATGCAGGGTTGCCACTGACGAAAAAAAAATATTTACCATCCACTTGAAAAAAATCTACCAAATCTGGGAAATATCTACCAATAACTTTTTTATAATTTTTTTAATAAAACTATAGTTTTGTTATTTTCTTATTTATTCTAATTAAAACTATAGTTATTTTTTTTCGTTATTTCAATAAGAATTAAAATTGTTTCTAAGAACTTTTTATTTCACTAGTTATACGGTATTTGAGTCATATTATTGGCATATTTTCAGTTGCCTTCAACCAAACGCGGAAGTGATGAAACTAAAGGCAACAATGAAACTTCATTATTTTAAAACTTCAACTCGAGCTATTATAGACAAATACAGTATCTCAAAAAAAATATTTTTTTTTTAATATTCGAAATATTTTTAGAGTAAAAATCGAGGATTCAAATACATATATACATATAGAAAATTTCAAAAAATTTTCGTCTAAATTTCGAATTTTGTACACTGCATTTTTAGAACAATTTAAGGTATAGAGTTTTAAAGCAAATACTATTTGAGTATAGTCAACAATGGGCTGCTTAAAATTCCCGTTGATTTTTTTATATATTTTTTTCATTAATAAAATATGGCGTTGATTTACGAACAATCATAGTGCGTAATTACATACCTGTAAATTTTTTCTTTATATTTAAATAATCATTCAAAATATTTAAGCAATCAAAAGCTCCTCGGGATTCCAGTAAAATTAGTTTTGAATGGAGCGCGATATGTTCGCCTTATATCGATATACATTTATACGTATGTCTTCTTCTTCTTCTTATTTGGCGCTGTAACCGCCTAAGCGAT
>NW_023458558.1:78326776-78328024 GCF_013731165.1 Rhagoletis pomonella | reverse complement strand
AAAGAAATGGTTAACTAAAATGTATGGTTATATTTTGAATTCAATTTTATACGTACGTATAAATGTATAAAAGTTACATTAATGTTACCAATAACGACTTTTTTGGAAATATTTTAGCAGTTGTCCCATAAACTAGAGAATTACATACTATTAAATAATCGAAAATAGTTTGTTATTAGTTCTAGGCTCTAAGAAAATCGTAAAAATACTATAGTATGGTATATCTGTGCATCTTTTGTCAGCTTTCACATGACCAGGATGAGTAACATTGATGACAGCGCTACTAGCAACATATGAGTTTCAACCGTCCAACTCTGTATCCCTTTTGAAGTAGTTCAGAGACAGTTCTGAATTTGTAGGGCGGATCTAGCGCTTTGCCAGACTAGTATGTACATACATAGGTACAAAGCCGTATGCATGTGCGGAAGTACTAATCGATTGTACCGCATTTCCTCTTACTACGCATATGCCTAAATGTATGCAAACATTTACAATAGCAAGTAAGCACAGGGTGCTTCTAATGAAATTAAAAATTTTATGCTGAAATACACATGCTAGCCTTTCGAAATTTTCTGCTGGGATATGCGTTACAGCTTCGCAAATTTTACCCCTACCGGAACCAAAGATGTATACACATCAAAAAAAGTGGACTTGGCACCTTTTCACCTTTAGGTGCCAATATGTACACAGCTAGCTAAATTGTCAGAAATCTGTTAGATATCCGTCAAACTCGTCGGAAAAAAGTCAGAAATCTGTATGATTTTGGCCGATATCGGTCAGAGAAGTATATGGAGAGGTTGACAGGAAGTCTAACCGACACGACGTGGGACTTAATTACCGACGATTCTAACGGATATCTAACAGATGTCTGAACAAATGATCACGAGAAATAACAATTATTAGACGTGTATGCCCGAAATCGGACATAATTCGATCAGACATATAAGATAAGGCGATAAATAAAATTCTCCAGACATTTCGCCAGAAATCTGTACGACACATGTAAGACTTGCCCAAATAGTCAACTTTTTATTCCGACTTGTCTGATATCAGAAATTGTTTGGAAAATGTTGTAGCTGGGTCAGTTTTGCCACTTTGTGAGAAGTTCCTCAGAACGTGAGGAATTTCGGGTGCGCTTGAGTATTTTTTGATGCTTTTTATTTTGAGGAATTTTCTCTCGATATATTTGTTGATAACAAATGCAGCCATGTTTTACACAAGAGAGTTGTTAATTCGCTCTGCAAATTT
>NW_023458558.1:78323854-78326676 GCF_013731165.1 Rhagoletis pomonella | reverse complement strand
TTTGTTTATTTCGTCTTTTGTTTTGCTAAAAATTCTATTGATCGTTCTATGTGGTTTATGTGCAAATGTTATGTTTTCGTTTTGGATGCTTTTTCGTATTGTTTTACTATCCGTTAATCCTTGTATATATGTAACGCCTGTGTATCTTTTGTTGTTTGTAGTTTCGGGTTGAGTGTTGAAATGCGCTGCTTTTGGCTTGTTTTTCGCTGTTGCTATCAACCTTTCAACAGCTTTGTGTGGATACCCGTTTTTATGTAATATGTTTCTAATTTTCCTGCTGTTGTCTTTTCTGAATTCCTGGTCACTTCAGGCGTAGATTTTCTTAATGAGGTTGATGGCTTCTTTTGCGTCTACGGATGGTTGGAATGATAATTGATCATTCTGGAGGATGCTACAGATTTCGCATACCAATTCGTTTTTATTATATTATTTGAACGGTGAATTTCTACGTCTAGGAAGGCTAACTTGTTTCCGTCTTCTATTTCAGTGGTGAATTGGATTTTGCTGCGTTGCGAATTAAAAACTTTTAAGATTTCTTCCACGTCATTTTTCCTTACAATACCGAATATGTAATCTACATACTTATTTATGTATTTGATATATATGCCCTTAGTTTTAAGTTCAGCGATGCTGTCGTCAAGTATTTGATCTAAAACAATGTCGGCTACAGTTGGCGATAAGGGGTTCCCCATTGGCATTCCATGAACTTGTTGATAGTATGTTCCATCATATAAAAAGTAATTATTATCTCGCAGGCTGAATTCTAAGGTCGTTAAAAATTGATTTCTTGTGAGTGTGGTATGGCGTTGCAGTGAAATCCATTGTTCCATAATTGTACGAATGGCGAATTGAACGGGTACCATGCTACAAACTCTCAAAATTTATAGGACATACACTTAAGGAAATCGTTTCCCACGAATACAATGTCAACAATTCGTTCCAACTTAAAGACAGATTAAAAAACATTAGGATTGAAAAAGACGAAATCCTTGTTTCATTCGACGTGGTATCCCTATTTACGAATATACCCGTTCAATTCGCCATTCGTACAAATATGGAACAATGGACTTCACTGCAACGCCATAACACACTCACAAGAAACCAATTTTTCTAGAATTCTGCCTGCGAGATAATAATAATATTAAGAAAATCTACGACTTAAGTGACCAGGAATTCAGAAAAGACAACAGCAGGAAAATTAGAAACATATTACATAAAAACGGGTATCCACACAAAGCTGTTGAGAGGTTGATAGCAGCAGCGAAAAACAAGCTAAAAGCAGCGCATTTCAACACTCAACCCGAAACTACAAACCACAAAAGATACACAGGCGTCACATATATACAAGGATTAACGGATAGTAAAACAATACGAAAAAGCATCCAAAACGAAAACATAACATTTGCACATAAACCACATAGAACCAAGAATGATAGAATAAAGAGATTGCGCTTTACGCAGGTCCGTTACTCTTGTTTACAAATCAGCTGTTCGAGTGTTGACGTCATAATATAACATTTTTGGTGGGAAGCGTATTGATTTGCGAGGGAAACGTATTGGTTTGCGAGGAAAACGTATTGATTTGTGATATTTTTGTTAAAGTTATAAAATAAAAACGTTGTAAAATGAAGTGCGCAGTTGCGAAATGTGGAAAAACGGCGGCAGAGTGCAGTTTGTTTACTTTTCCTTCAGATCCAGGACTTAGGAAAAAGTGGATCCAGTTCTGCCGGCAAAGCAAGGATTTCCAATTTAAAACTTGCTATATTTGCATGCATCACTTTGCAAGTGAAGATTTTGAAAATAGTCTGCAGTTCGAAATGGGTAGGATGTTTATTTATTTCGTTTATTGTGTTTATATTAATGAAAGTGTTTAAAACATTTCTAAGGTTATGCAAAAAGAAGATTGTTGAAACGAGGCTCCGTGCCATCAATTTACAAGCCCGGTGATGAAAACCCGGAGCGTTCGCAAAGAGTTCATCGTCGTCAAAATACGTCGTTAATATTGGGTTTTATTGGAACGATATCCTTATTTGATGCTGTGGGCAGGCGTCACAGTTTCAGGTAAAAATTCTTGCTTATGCCTTGGCAGTTTAATTTTATGTTGGCATTGTATTTCCTCTTCGATTCTCTGTAGTCTTTCTGGCATCGTATAGCTTCTATATTTGTTTCCAAGCCTTGGAGCTATGCACTATTTGCTGTGGCTTCAATTTCATTTGGAAATCTTACTCGTTCCATTTGCCAGCGCAACGGCGGCCACAGAATGCAATTTTTATTTGAACGCCCTACCCACTACCTGAAATAAAATAATAATATAAATAATGTAAAAGAAATACAAAATAAATTTACCGTCTTCTCGATTCAATAAATTGCCACCAGATTGTTTTATTTTAGACTTTCAACTAAATTTTATGCTATATTTACTTTTTTTCGTCGAAATTGTATGCGATATGACAGATCGCCAACAACAACTTTTATATTATGACGTAGATGCGCAGAACGAAAAATTTTTGCACCCCTATCGGCGCAATCTTTGTATTCTATCATTCTTGACATAGAACGATCCAAGGCGAATTAATATAAGGTGATAGCAGGAGTACAAAAACAAAAATTTACATGTATTTTGTTTTTGCTTTGGCGGCATAAACTGTCAAAATCTGTAAGAGTGTGTGTAGAAATTCAAACAAAATTTTTCAATTTGATATCAGAAGCCGTGCGGCGAAACACATACACAAAATCAGCTGAGCTAGTAACACCACCTTATATAAATTCGCCTTGGAACGATCAATAGAATTTTTAGCAAAACAAAAGACGAAATAAACAAA
>NW_023458558.1:78316927-78323754 GCF_013731165.1 Rhagoletis pomonella | reverse complement strand
ATTTCAAAAACGGTGACACTTTTACCTGAAAATTTTTTGTTTATCAGAGAGCTCACCACCCCACCTGCCTTCTCCTCAAATTTGGCACGTTACTTCTGGGACACCCTGTATATACACGAGATTTGGAAGTTTTTATCCAGACGTCCAATGGACATGTTTGAGGTATCGTTGGAAAGGTCTTGCAGAAAATGTATTCAAGTTTCATAAACGATTAACCGGATTCTTAAAAAATAGGCTAAAGTGTTGCGAAACAAAAAACGTTTTTTTGCTTTTGCCGGTTTAAGGGGGCATGTGGGTACACCCAACATATTTAGTGTTATTGTATAGGCCAATACCTTTCAAACGATACCTTATTAATTAAGTTCCGGCTACTAGTTGGAAAGATATAGAGGTAAACGTGTTTTGGCTCGTGTCTTCACTACGATATGCTTTGGTATGTATGTGGCGTCTGTACGTACCTTCATTTAATGTCTTTCAAACTTTCAGGAATTAAAGTACAAAAAAAAATAAGAAGGTTTTGTTCCAGGATCTTTCGATTCGTAGGCCTTTGTGGGCGTGGCTGGTGCCTGAAATTCGAAAAAAGGCAATCTTTTAAACTACCACTGAGGTCGCACTACTCATTCCATACCATTGAAGTGTATATCGGTAGAAAGGGCCTTAAAACAAGCTATCTTACGCTGCTTTTTTCGTTTATAAAATATAAACTTGTCATAACGTTATCGCCTGAAAACTAAAAATCGGGCTGCTGAAAATATACATTTCGTGCATTTTCTACAAATCTAGCCCAGAGCCTTAGCTTGCATCTGGTATATAGCTTGTATCTGGGAAAACTCTTGTTGTGGAGATATTGCTATTCAAATTGACAAAATGTCGCTCCAAAAAGGGTCAAATGGTTAAAAATTAACATATCCGTCTAATTTGGTTACTTTAAGTACCCCGAAAAAAATCGCCCATTCCCCGATTGCCACTTAAACCGAAATTCCCTGCAAATCGGGGAATTTCCCTCGAGTTGACAAGTTGAAGGATGTAGCTGTGCTAATCACTTCGTACATGTCTTGGAAACCACAATTTATGTGTATTTTAGAGTTTTTTTCAGTCACATGCTGAAATTGTAACATTTTTCCCCATTTTAATTGCAGCTATGTACACAGTATTTAACTATGCTACATGGATTTATCACCCGCACTTAACCAACCTGTGAACATTTTTCCCCATTTTAATTGCTGGTATGTACACAGTATTTAACTATGCTACATGGATTTATCACCGCACTTAACCAACCTGTGAAGACACGTACAATATTACCTACAGTTGTACACAAATATGTATGTAAAAATGCATTTAGTTCACCCAATGTGCCGCTACTACTTACATACATATGTATAAATTACTTCTGAGCAAAACTACTTGAGAAAAAAACATTAGTTTAATAGCACAAGTGCAACACCGTACACGTGATAGAAGTAACACTTCTTAAAAAAAGCACATGTGTGCGCCCCAAGCCCGGTAGAAATCTTAACAAAAAGAAACTACGAGACTATCAGACGAATACAGTTGTTTATTGTATCCAAAGTTGGTACCAAGTTGATAAGTTTTTATCATTTCTCCTATTTTTTTAATTTTAATTTTTTCTAATACAAAGGATATGATCATTCTTTTTCGCTTTATTCCGTATTCGAAAAATCGATTTGAATATATAATAAGATTCAGATAATATTTTTAGCAATTTATTTGAGAAAAATAAAACATTTAGATTATTGTTTGTATTTTCGTCGATTTTAAATTTGCTACCCCAAAATAATTGATATCAAATAAAACACCTCTTTGAGGTAAAATTTACGAGTGACGAAAGCTGAACTAGAAACACAAAATTTATGAATCAATTTCGTGACGAATATTATACCCATTTTTTAACTGCCTTTGAAACGTACGGAAAATCTTTTTTTATTTATTCGGAACGTTGCCAAATTCCGTTTACTGCTAGAAACACAAAACAAAAAACACAACTTTTGCAATGATTCGTATGAATAAAAAAGATTTTCCCTACGTTTCCAAGGCAGTTAAAAAATGCGTATAATTTTCGACACGAAATTGATATCATAAATTTTGTGTTTCTAGTTCAGCTTTCGTCACTCGGAAATTTTACCTCGAAGAGGTGTTTTATTTGATAATATACCACAGTTAGCTATTCAATATCACCTACCGCTAGCTATGATAAAATTTCCCTTTATTGCCTAAAACCGTTCGGTAAGCTAACGCAGTTGAAATAAAAGAACTTACTTACCTTTCGAGTGTCCTGCAGAGAAGAACGCATCCAGCCTCCACATTTCATCGTTTCACCAATTTTATTAAAAGGTAATATGAAATATACTTGTATATTATTATTGAAGCAAATAAACTTATTTGAAATCTGTATATCTAATACCAACTTTTACCGTGTTCTTGCTTTATTACCA
The DNA here is from genome assembly GCF_013731165.1 of Rhagoletis pomonella. Classification (NCBI taxonomy): domain Eukaryota; kingdom Metazoa; phylum Arthropoda; class Insecta; order Diptera; family Tephritidae; genus Rhagoletis; species Rhagoletis pomonella. Next base: position 78,321,298 of record NW_023458558.1, on the reverse strand, counting down.
AATACATCGGTGCGAGCGTGAAACTGGACTATTGCCATAAATTCGCGGTGCGCTTGTACTCCAGACTCGCGCGGTGAACACTTCCCGTTTTCGGATTAATTTTCAGATGTTTTGCTGGCTGGGCTGTTCCCGTGACAAGCGCAGCACAGTGTTGCCACTTTGTGAGTAATTGCTCAGAACGTGAGGAATTTTGGGTGCGCTTGAGTATTTTTTGAGGATCTTTATTTTGAGGAATTTTGTCTCGATATATTTGCAGATAACAAATGCAGCCATGTTTTACACAAGAGAGTTGTTAAATCGCTCTGCAAATTTTTGAACAAAAAGCTTTCCGAAGTTTTTTAAAGAGCGAAATACACCACACAAGTGGCTTGTCAAACATTCTTCAAACCTACTTTTCCCATTTCGCCACACACCATGCAAACATGACTCGTTCAAGCAAAGAATTTTAGGTTTCACAATGTAAAAGGGTTTGGTTTTCTTCGATGTTTCTCTCTCGCGTCCTAATTCCGTTGCGAATGAGGCGGTTTTATCATACACAACGTAAGCGGTTTGATCAAACGTCAACATAACCGCCTGAAAATCAAAAAAATTTGATTTTTGTTCACATTTTCCTCAAACGGCTTTTCAAACCTTCAAACACCCCCATTAGGGTTGCCATGTTTTGAAACGGAGAAAGGAGTACATTTATATTTTCGATAGAAAAAAAGCAGTAAAAGACATAAAAAAGGAGTGCATTTTTTTTAATTCCACTTAGTAAAGGTTATAATCCCTAAGCGCGGCCGAAGACCGCCTACGCAGAAAGGAGTTAAGTGCAAAAATACTATGGATACCGAAGCCGGAGTTATATCCACAAGATGTGTTATACACTTTTGACAAAAAAAGGGGGGTTCCTCCTCTCTTCCTCGGCAACACAGAAAGGAGAATTCTAAGGGTTATGATCCCTAAGCCCTTTAATTGTATTATTTTAAAATTTTAATCCTTATTTGCATTTGCATGCGGAACGCATGACTTTTTCATGTGTATTTTTTCTTAAATTTTGTATAAAAAAAGAAAAAAACTGTGTAGGGTTGGTCGAATGAATGCCCTCCTAGTCACCAGTTCCGAGTCTTTTCGATTACTGAGTATGAGGCCTTATGTTGGACAAAAGACGGAGTATAAAGGACCCAAATGGTGGAAATTAGCCTATGGTTACAGAAGATATGTAATCAAGTTATCGACAAAGACTTGCGTGCCGCTTACCCTTTTCTCCCAAAGCCGCTAGTAAACCCAAATGAAAGTTAAAATTTAAAAACTAATTGATAAAGTAAAGTAAAATCTGTGGAAAATTAACAATAAAAACTACTTTTTTTACTTGCGCTTTTCTCTCAAAGTGTTTACTGCCGCTAAACCCAAATGAAGGTTAAAATTTAAAAGCGAATTAAAAACAGATTAAGTAAAATCTGTGGATAATTAACAATAAACTAATTTTTTCGCAAAATCTATAAAGGTTCCTTTTATTTTTCAAAAAAAAACTGTACCAGTTATTATTTTACACCCTGTATATGATAAAATATTAATAGCTGGAAAAAGGAGTACAAAAGAAGTACAAAACTAATAAAGAGTAAATTTCCACATATTTTTTTTTGGTTGTACAAGGGAGTACAATGCAATAAAAAGGAGCACGTTTACTCCCAAAAACAGTACGTGTGGCAACCCTAACCCCCATACACAACATAAATAGCTTTAAGGAAAGGGATATTTCGCTTGGTTTGTCAAGCCGCTTGTGTGGTGCTTTTCGCTCTTAAGCACATCTGCATTTTCTGCTAAATATTCAAAATGTTATCAATAATATTTTCATTCCATCGTTATATTTTCAACTTATATTAAACTTGCGACATCTCGGTAACGAATGGAGAGAACACGCATTGCTCCATCGTAAGGATATTCATATTGATTCCTCATTGGACCCAGAAAATTGTAGGAAAAGTTTTTGAATTAAAAGATTCTTCAGGTTCATATAAGTTTCCCAATTAAAAAAAAAATATATCTGCATATATAGCCTTTTTCTAATGCTTCAGTAGAACGTATATTTAGTAGTTTGAAAATGTGTACGACTGACTTGAGGACCAGATTGAGCACTGATAGAGCTGCAGCAATATCATAAACAAACCAAGGCATAGAAAAGAACGTTGATACTTTGTTTGAACCGCAAGAACAAATGTACCAATTGAATTGGAGAATTTAATTAATTTTTGTACTAAGTACCTGTAAATAGTATGCAGTACGCAATACTCATATCTGAATAAGAAAATTTGGAGTAATTTGTTCGGATTTTGAGGATTTTTCGTTTGTTTTTGAGGAATTGGGTATTTTTTTTTTGTGGCAACACTGGCGCAGCAGCTTCGCGCACGTGTATGTTACTTATTATTATTATTATTACCTTCCTTTTATTAGCTCGGGATGCAACTATGTAATATTGATGCGCCTAAAAGATGCAGCGATTTCTATTCTCAAGTTACATACCTGATGACAGTACGAATGGCAATTATAATAGGGAGGTTTTAGTTTTTTTAACTATAATTTTTTCTTTGGAACTTCACAATCACACTATGAAAGAGCAAATCAACACGATTTTAGAGGCAGTCAAGAACGAACTTATAAAAAGTGAAATTGTGAATTTTTTATTTTGCAACCTGACGAAAATACCGGCGTAGTGGAACTTAGTCCACTTTCAGAAACGGCAAGTCTTGAAAGCAATTTTTTTCGCATTCTCTTTTGTGTTTTCTATTTGCTTCCAGACGCGTCAACTTTTATTGAATTCAAGTCCTTGGTTCTTTAAATGGGAAGCAACGAAATATCCAAAGAGGCAATACAACTTGAAACGAATTGACGGTACGGAGGTATCTGTACCCTTCCCTTCTCTTCTCACCTCCTTCGTCTTGGAACGAGCAGACTTGAAAGCAAGACTTGACGTGTCTGAAAGCTGACTTACTGTTCTTCTCGTGTTAGTGAGGTACCCATTGGCAATGCAAATCGAGAAGAACTTTTGATGAGCGTACTACTTGAGACTTACACCACTAGCGACGAAATTTTTAATATAAAGGAATAATGAACATATCCTCCAAACAAATTTGCCGGACTTTGTAGACAAAAGCGCAAACCCTGAGGAAGAAGTAGTTTGCCAGCAGGACGGAGATCCAAAGGATTCTGAAAATATTCGACACCGCCGGCTGCTTGAGCAAAATTTTCACGTAATGCAGTGGCCAGCAAAAATCCCAGACCTCAACGCCATCGAAAAACTGAGCGCTATGGTCAAGAGAGGATTAGCATAGCACAAGCGAGCTCGGAGTAACATGGAAGGGCTTTGGAGGCGAGTAAAATTATAATGAGGTAATATTCCAAGCGAAATCATAGAAAACTCAGTATATAGCATTCCCAGATGCATGAAAATCGCTTTTAAAAGCAATGGAGTATCCACAGGAATGTAAGTTAATAAATATTTTATAGAAAAGTTTGCGAAAGAGAAAATATTTATTTTTGTACTCATATTTATTTGTTTCCCGAAGAATGCCGGTTGCATTCCTTCATTTTAGGTACAAATGCAAATCATCTCTTACCATGATAGTTCAAAAATTCAAAAAAAACAACTTTGAAATACGGTTGAATTCCTTTATTTTAGGTAAAAATTACATAGGAATATATGTGGGCCCAGCCAGACCTATATGTTACGAATGTGATGTATTAATCAACATGTCTATATATCTAGCTTTATATATATGATACCAACATGATTTTTACAGATTGGTAATTCACTAAACTCTAGTAAGCTACCTGAAATTGCAAGCCTCTGGCTACATTTAAAGCTATTGACAAATTTGTACAGCAAAATAGTTTGAAAGGGAGCAAGTGTGCGGATTTTTGCAGTGGTTGGAAAAACGAAAGGAGGGATGTCTAGGATGAAGTCACTGTTTGATCCGTCGGTATTCCCTGACACCTAGGAAGATGCCGCCACTAAATTTAAACCCATATTGGATGACGCTGCGAAGATAACAGCGGATTTTCTAGCAATTTGCACGTATGTAACTTCGAAGCTAACGCTAAGGAAGCTGAAGACGAAGATGAACACGAAGCCGAAGACGAAAAACAGTGCAGTAGTAAACATATGAACAGGGTTGCCACTTTGGTAAATTGTTACCAAAATTGGTAGAAAAACTTTGGGTTGGTAAAAAGGTAAATTTTTTCTCAGCTTGGTAGATTTTTGATGAACTTTCCGTTCCCGATTTATTTTTCGTAGTTATCTTTAAATATATTATACATTTATTTACATACTTTTTATATAATTACATGCGATCGGGCGCAACGCGAGCCATGTGGGACCGTTATAGGGAACTG
>NW_023458558.1:78299041-78316827 GCF_013731165.1 Rhagoletis pomonella | reverse complement strand
CATGGGGAAGTCGATTTCTACCAGACGAAATTCCTCACCGGTCATGGTTACTTCCTAGAATATCTTTTTATTGAATGGGAAGGGGTGGTTCTTGATTTCGCGCAGAATGTTGGAAGAAAGATACGGACACATAACTCCGAACAACATAATTGGGGTAATGATCTCCAGTGCAGACAAGTGGGAAGCAGTTGCGAGATACGTGATTTTCGTACTCTGCTGCAAACGAGAGGACGGATGTCTACTCAGGACACCCGAATGAAGCGCCCCTACAAATGAGCAGCCCCGAGGCTTTAGCAGCGCGCTCCTGCATCTGAAGACATGTAGAATTGCAGTGCCAGATTCGGGATTCTTGCGCGGGCAGTGGGAGTTTGGGTTTTAGTGGGTGGCCAACACGCTTCGGTGGGAGTTCCACACTCGGGGAAGGTAGTATAGAGACTAGCGCCCCCGGCCAGTGCATAAAGCATTTTCCTCTCCTAGGAACAAAACAAAATAAAAAATAAAAATAATAATAATAATAATAACAATAATAATAATAATAACAATAACAATAGCACATAAAACATACTAAAAACACAAGTAATAAGATTTTGACGCTTTCACTTTTGCTAAGTGTTTTTCCGAGCTTATTCTCCAAGTTTTGGTGAGTGTCTTGATGTTGTTTCAGAAATGGAGGGACTTAAAGTTTTACGCTGCCTCCGAATGGCAAATGGCTTTTATGAGGAGCTTTGCCATTGCCCGCCGAGGGGCGACCGCTGTTAAAAAAACGTTTTCTAATTTAAATGTTGCTCGAACCAGGACCTGCAGAATAGTAGTGTGCACCTCTACACTCAGTCACAGTCGCCGTCACACTGCAAACATTTATTTTTGGCTATCATTATTGGAAGTGCTTAACAATTTATACATGTCTTGGTTCGAGCATCTACATACTAAACATATAATACGCGAAGGGATTTTTTGTCCAGGTCATCAGATCTGCACCGTTCGTTCGATTTTCAAAAGTGAGTGTCAAATTAAATGGATTGGGCTGTAGATGTGCAATAAGGTTTTACTTTTTCGAAAAGAGTTGCCACCTGTTACAAAACTTATTTCAAACTATTTCATAGTCAATGCCATTAGATCCGCACCGTTCGTGCGATTTTCGAAATTGAGGTGTCAAATTAAAGAGTTTGGGCTGTAGATGTGCAAAAAAGTTTTACGTTTTCGAAAAGAATTACCACCATTAAAAAACTAATTTAGAAAGTTAAGCTAACTACTTCAAAATGTGTATCAATCGAAATGGTTATGAAAAGATTTGTTTCTTAACTTAACTGTAGGGGGGTTGTAACCTGTTTAAAAATTGAAATTATGAATTAAGGGAATTAGATAATAGAAATATATGTATATCACCATATGGGCGCCAAAGGAAGGGAGTTTTAGAAGGTAGTAGTTTGTAAATACACAGAAGTTATTTGAAATATGAAAATGCGAGTGTCAAGTCAAAGAGCGTTAAGAAATATTTAGTTTGAAAATTTAAAATGTTTGAAGAGGGCTGCCATGTGTTTAAAAAGTGATATTGAAATTAGTTAACAAGTTGGATGAATTATTAAACGATTGGTATCAGTCGTAATGTGTTTGTAAAAGGTTTATTTCTAAAATATATTTAGGAGGTATACAGGTGGCCACCGTATAAAAAATCAATCTCAACTAAAATGAAGGTAATTAGGTAATTGGAATATATAATAGAATTTGGGTGTAAGGCGAAAGAGATTGAGGAAGGTTTTAGTTTGAAAGCATATTAAAGAGAGTTCTCACCTCTCTGAAATTTTGAATTTAATTATCTTATACACAAAGTATTTGAAATATTTAAATATCGGCGTCAAACGAAATAGTGTTAAAAAATCTTTAGTTTGAAGACTAGGAATATTTTTTAGGTGTTTGGAGAGGGTAGCCACCTGTTTAAGAATTAAATGAATTATATGAAACCCAAATTTTAATAATTCACTTATCATTCATTTATTATATTATTAAATAATTTTATTCTTACTTTCAAAAGGTGGCAAACCTCTTCAAACACCTCAAAAATTTCTATTAGTTCAAACTAAGTAATTCTTAATGCTCGTTTGCTTTAACACCCATACTTTAATATTTCATATATATATTTCATAAGTTAACTTCTGCACAAAGTTAACTAAATTCGGCCATTAAAATATTTGGAAACCCTCTGAAAAATATTTCCAATTACTAACTCTTTAAACCTGTTTCGTCTAGCACCCATTGGGTGATACGTATTTCAATTATCTAACTTAATTCAAATTGAAATATATTTCTTAAACAGGTGGCATCCCTCATTCAATTAAATTAGAAATAAAGCCTTTCCAAACCATTTCGACTGATACCCATATAGGCATAGTTGATTTACTACTTTAAATAACTTGAATTAAATTTTGTAAAAGGTGACAACCCTTTAAAAAAAATTACCTTATTGCACATCGAAAAGCTAAGTTCTTTAATTTGACATCTCATCCTTGAAAATTCAACGAACGATTCAGATCTGATGACCTGGACAAAAAATCCATTCGCGTATTAAATATGTATGTACATTGTACTTACATATATAGAATACATTGGCGCTACATACATACATATTAGCCATGGGTAATAGCGCAATTTTTATGGCGCTAGCTCAATAACGCCGGCGCCACCTGTGGTATCAGCGCACAAAGTCAGCGCAATAGCGCAGTGTACTGATTTGAACACGGCGCCATCTGAGTGTCACCACAGCACCCATCGTCATACAGTGTCATTCAAACACAATACAGTGGTGTCATTTATTTATTATTTCTTTAATTTTCGGCGCTGATCAACGCTTGAACTGCCAACCGAATTTAACTGTTAGGAATGTAGTAAATGCCACGATATTCTCATCATTATTGAGTAAAAGCGTTAAATTTGCCAAGGTACGTACGTTTCTGGCGTTCTCACCACTCCAAAACAAAAACAAGTGCGTGTAACGTTTAAAGAATCAAGGCGAATTGTGTGTGTGTTTCATGTGTTTCTTGGTGTTAATGGCGTTAGCGCTTTTCATATATTGGTGTTGGCTCGGCAACTCCGGTTACGGTGTTAGCGCAATTGCGTTCATTTAAACAAAGTTCCAGCTCGCCTCAGCTCATCAAAACGTTACAGCTATTTCTGATGTACGCATCAAGTAGTTACATACGAACACATATCAGACATCTGAGCGACTTGCTAGAATCTCTCGCAGCCACTTTTATTGAGCTAGCATTAAGCGCTTTCGCTTATGTTGTTTTTTAATTAATATGTATTTTTTTAGGTATTTAATTTCTATTCTAATAATTTTTGATTTTACTTTTAGTCCTAGGATAAAGGCAAAGCTCTACTTTTCTGCTATATCAATTAAATTTGTCATTGTATCACAAGTACTATATGTATATACATATGTTTGTTTTTACTAAGAAAGAGAATAAAGTGCCTTAAAAAAGTAGAGAAAATTTTTGGGGGAATACCATTCCAAATTGGGGATTTTTTTTAGAGGTTTGGGGGAATAGAGCTTGACAGAGTTGGCAACCCTGCTCCGAGAGTATCATCAATCCAAATTATTTTTGTAGAACATCACTAGTTAGCTGGTAAAGTTTGTTTATTACCTGCAGTTGCCTATTCACGAAAACCGATCGAAATAAAACATTTCGTGAAATGAAGTCTCATTGGCTTAAAAACTTATTTTGTCAGTTTTTTAATGGAGGTGGAAGTTTAAGGCTTTTACTGATATCTTATATTCGTTTTCTCACAGTGAACTAGATTTATTATGGAGAATATGTAGACGGTATAGTAGTTGATTAAAAAAAATATTTTTTTTTAAATTTTTTACATTTGATAGAGTTGAAAACATTTGACAACGAATGACACAAATCTGAGTGAAATATATATATTAACAATGTTTTCATGCCCTTTATTTAATCCTATTATAAGCATTACTAACGCTTACAACTATTCAAAAAAAATTCAAAAGGTGTATTTGCTAGCAGTAGTGGGAGCTATACGAAGAGTGCTTCAAAGTGAACAGAGAAATTTGTTATAAATATTAAAGGAATAACGGTACATTTGCGCGAGCAATACTCCCAGTGTCACAAATGAAAATTGTTTTCGTTGAATATCAATAACAAACAGAAGTGAGCCTTGAAAGATAAATAAGCTGCAGTTGCGTAGAGTTGTCAAACTATCGATAGCGATAGTATCGATAGTTTTTCATTTCTATAACCATCGATATTTTTTCCCACTATCGGTAGTTTTTCCCTGCTGACAATCACCTTTGCCGTTTTCACTCCGATCGGAGTGTTAATCCTTTTTTAAGCCGAACACTACATCACTCCCTTTCTTGCAAAAACACTCAGATGTTGAGATTATCAGAATTAAATATTACTATGAAATGAAAATGAATGACTATATACTACAGTACTACGTTTATACGTAAGCTATTTGCACAAGAATAAAAATAATTTGCAAATCCTAAGTTAGGTTTCCTAACTTACTGTTTATACGGTGAAAAATTCTTATTCAATGTTGCCTCATTATACAAATAATATGATCTTTGAAAAAGAAAAGTATAAAAAAAAATTGCTCATACTTTGTATGCAGAAAAATGCGTAGAACCGCCTGCAAAAACGTCAAAAATCAACTCATCACCTTAGCCACTTAAAATTTGCACATTATTATACTCAAATTTAATGGGCCATAAAATTACATACCAGACAATTTTTTAAATATTATGATTAAAGCGTTTAAAGTTTTGACGAAAATTCATTGAGCTTTAATTAATTTTGTATAAAATTTTGCAGGTTAAGTATATGTTTATAACACAAAGAGTTTTACATACTTTGACCAACGGTTTTACTTTGACCTTACGGAAAACCTGAACACACAACACTTTTTGGCTCATTTCACGCCGCTCGAAAATTGTAAAACAGGAACAGGAATGCTGCTGACAATGTTACTTATTTTCGTACGTATTTATGTTACGTTGAGCTTTAATTAATTTTGTATAAAATTTTGCAGGCAAAGTGTATGTTTATAACACAAAGAGTTTTACATACTTTGACCAACGGTTTTACTTTGAACACTTTTTGGCTCATTTCACTCCGCTCGAAAATTATAAAACAGGAACAGGAACGCTGCTGACAATGTTACGTATTTCCAAGGAAGGGAAATAATTTCTTAAAAAAAAACGGTAATAAGACCATAAATATATATACATATATAATTTTTGCACAAAAATTTAAATTTGGATTTTTATGATATTTATGGTTTTTATTAGTTTGGTTTTTATGAGCTATACTTTTTTTAAATTAATGCTCATTAAACAAACAAAAAAATGCCATAACTGGTGGAAATATCGCATATATATCGTTTCGTCGCAATCTGTAAGAATGGATGTAATTTAAGCATAAAACTAAGTTATTTTTTATTCATAACAAGCCTAGTTCTAATTTATATTAAAATGCAATGCATAACAACAAATACTTGAAATTTTCATTTACAAAATTTTGATAATATTCGATAGTACTATCGATAGTGAGAACTAAAACTATCGAAAATATCGAATAGCGTCACTGTCGATAGTTTGATAACTCTACAGTTGCGCATTCATGAAAACCGATCGAAATAGAACATCTTGTGAAAATTAAGTTTTTTATTGGTTAAAAAGAGTATTTGGAAAGGTTTTTTAAATGAAGGTGAAAGTATTTACTGATATGTTGCAGTGAGCTATAAATTGTGTGAAGGGTTTGTGGACAAAAGTTTATTTCTTAAAAATGTTTTTTAATTTTTTAACTTTGATAGAGTTGAATGTGTTTGACGACGCATGACACATGACGTTGATTTCAAGATTTTTATTAAATCATATAGGGCAGCTGTTAGAAGATGCTCAAGAAGCTAGAAATAAGGCGTTGAAAACCAACAAAAATTTTGGTTTTTATTTATTTAACGTGAAAAATTTATTTTTTGCTTTCTTCCAGTCTTAAATGAGCTTATTTTGGATGTTTTTACATGCATCTTTTAAGCAGAAAAAAACAAATAGTAGTATTCATGTTATTTACCAAAAAAAATCAGTTTTTTTATTTTGTAGCCACCTAAAACTTGAACTTTATTGCACAAAAATTTAATGGGCTATAAAACTGCGTACAACAAAATTTCAAAAAAAAACTGAATAAAAAGTAGTCCCATATAAAATAAAAACAAGTAAGAAAGTCTAAGTTCAGAAGGAGCCGAACATTAAATACCCGGCGCAAGTATTAAATACATATTTTTCACCTTTCCGAAAACTACCGCTACATGGTAAGCCGGGGTGGTTTTAGCCCTATTTTAAACATCTTCGATAGATCGTTCAGTTAGACATAATGAGATAATCTTATATAGTCATATGTGGGCGGTATCACGCCCATTTTCCAAAATTCCAAAGGATGTTACTTCTTTTCAAGGGATTGTTGTTGGTATCAATTTTAAGGAATTTGGCGTCCTTAAATTTCGAAATATAGAAGTTTCAAGCATTTCTGAAATTTACCGTTATATGAAAAGGGGCCGTAATTTTAGTTCGATTTCAATAATTTTCAACGCTATGTAGCAAGCACAATAACCATACCGACTTTTGGTACAAATTGGTTGAACGGTTACCGAGATACATATATGTAATCATAAGTGGGCGGTGCCACGTCCATTTTCCAAAATTTTATCATAAACGTATTTCTTGGTAAAGAATTGTAGCAAGCATCAATTTTGAATAACCTAGCTTTAGTATTTACTGATTTATCGAAGGTTTCTATTTCTCTAAAATACTGTTATATGGGATGGGGGCGTGGTTATTGTCCGATTTTTTAAATTTTCAGCCGTTTGGTATGTCGTACCAAGGCCAATAACTGTGCCAAGTTTGGAAGAAATTGGTGCAGCGGTTACCAAGGTATACTCATGTAACCATAAGTGGGCGTGGCTACGCCCTTTTTCCAAAAATTTATAATATTCTTATTTTTCGTCTAAAAATTATTGTAAATATAAATTTTGAGTTTATAATCTTCAGTAGTTACTAAAATATCGCAGTTTTCGTATTTCTGAAAACTACCGTTATATGGGAGGCAAGCGTGGTTATTATCCGATTTTCCCATTTTCAATACCATCCGTCCTACGATCGAAAGAAGTACACGACCAAGTTTCGTTAAAATATCTCAATTTTTACTCGAGTTATCGTGTGCACAGACGGACGGATGAACAGACAGTCATCGCTTAATCGATTTCTCTTTTCATTCTGATCATTTATGTATACAATTGTCTATATCTATCTCGATTCGTTTTGCCTCTTACAGACGTTATGTGACCAAAGTTATAAAACCCTTGTGCACAAGTTCGCTGGGGTATAAAAATAGAAATTTTTAAGAACGGAAAAAAGCAAATTATTGAGCTTTTCAAAGTCGAGTAATGTAATGAATTTCAAACCGCCCGCTTTCATAAAAATATAAAAGTTGTATAGCTTTTGCGTCGTTTTGTATGCTTAGAGCTCTGAACACATCGAAAACGACATCACCACACGACTAGGGTTGCCAACATTTTGTAAGATGTTTATAGTACTTTTTCAAAAAAAAAAAAAACTGAAAAATATAGTACACTTCAAATATATGTAATTTTGTATTTAAAAGAACAAGTAAAAACGCTTTTTAAGTAAAAATCTTCTTTCTTAATATATTTCTTTGCACTTTTGGCAGTTTTTCACAATTCCTTGTTAACCACGAAAGTATTATAAATAAAAAGTAAAATAGTGAGGTGGTCGCTTTGTTTCTCTCATCTCGTAATTTCACATCCATAACAGAAAAAACTCTTCCAGTGAATGCCGAAGTAGCAGGAATAGAGAGTTGAAATGAAATAAATTTGGTAATTCATTATCAGTATTTTTAAAAATGGTTAAGGTTTTATCTATATAATCTAAACGCCTTGTCGACGGCGACATGATTTTTTTGAACGCGGAGGCGACACATGAATTTTTTTGAGTTTGACATAAAAGAAGAGAAAGAATCTTATCTGTCGCTAGAAAAATAGAAACCAATCTGGCCACAGCTACATTTTTGGCTAGTCGTAGTGTTGCCGTGTCGTCGCCAAAATAATTATCTACATAAGAGTACGTGTTAAAATAATTTGACAGCTATGGTCCGTAGCCCTTCGTTTCCAATGTGTTTCAAGCTTAGGTCTCAAGGAAGGAACCTTAATATAACGAAACATGTTTGGGGGTTAATTGGTAACGGGAACAAAAAGTAAGGGTAATCTGAGACTCAGTTCTCTTGTTAAAAGTATTTATAGCCTAAAAAATGCTTAATTTCAAACCACCCTCTTTGAAGCTTTCAACATTTAGTTCCGTTTTCACCATGTCTGGTTACGCCTAATCCCCAGTTATTGGCGTTGGCGACTCAATGTTATACGCATGGAGTCGGTAACGTCGATTACGACGTTTAACTGGGGAATAGTGTTAACCAGAGAGGGTGAAAACTCTCCTTAGTCTTGGGGCCGGTTACTCAATTACCTTGGTATCGAATTAACTCGTGTCAGTATAGCTCGCTTGAAATGCGGGTGTTTTTATGCAACCAAATAAATGAGTCGGTCGAACACGCTTTCAAACAGAGTTGATCCTTGAAAATAATAAACATGGAAAAATAGTAATTAAAGACTCAAACAGCCATGAAAAAAGGATGTTGGCTATTAATTTTATAACAAAGCTTAGCCCAAATGTAATTTCAAGAACTATATAAATATCTTACTTCATACAGAGTTGCATGAAACAACCGTGTGTACAAATTCCGTGTTTATATGCATTCTTAGCACGATTCAACAACTCTTAACTCGCATTCAAAATGTGATTTATGGTGGCACGGTTAAAATTTTCAATTCGATTTAAAAATTTGTGTGTCCTAATAACATGGTTTGATTTAGAACGAATTGAAGCATCATATAAACCTGGTAAATACTAACTACAGGTTAAATCTCGTAATTGACTCCCTGTTAATATTATGGAATCGATTACGTTGACAACGATGTTTTGTTCAACCAGCAGTTAGCTTTAATCAGACATTGAGTAACCGGCTCTTAGCGTTTGCACATCGGCAGGCAATGGCAAACCTCCGAATGTATGTATTTCTGCCTTGAAAAACAGCTTCTCATAAAATTACAATCGCCGATCGGTGTCGGCGTAAAACTCCGTGCCCTTTGTGTGACATCATCAAAACACACGTCACAAGTCGGAGGAGAAGCTCGGTCAAACACTAACATATTCTGTAAGCGCCAATCTATTATTATTGAATACATATGTACATACATATGTTCAGCTTTTTAATGTTTCAAGGCAAGCGCAACGTAACTCTAGTGATTAGATGATTAGGACGTCCATTAAACGCACAAAAAAAAAATATGTGTAGTTATCTAAAAGACGATGAAATTTGTTTGATCCAAAAATGCAATGATCAATTATAAAAATACATGTGTACATACATATGTATGTACATACATACATACAAGTACATATCGTTACCCAGGGGGGCACCCAGGAATATATTTTGGGAGGGGTTTATACTTCTGAAAATTCGCTTCAGATAAAATGATCATTAAAGTACATTTATGCAAGTTTTATGTACAGTATGTAATAAATAAATAAACTTTTTGAAGTTTCACAAATTGCATTTATTAACATAAAATTAGCAAAAAACTCAAACATTTGTAACCGACTTCGAAAAAGGGGTAGGTTATCAATTCGTCGGAATAGTATGCTAACGCATAACTTTGGACCACGTGAACCGATTTTTTTTTTATCGGAAAGATGGTACCTCAATGGTCTTCCCGTAATTTGAAATTACTTGTTTAATATAAAAAAAGTTCTTTAAACACAAGATGCGCTCAACTTGCAAAAGTAATCAAAAAATTAAAAAAAAGAAGAGTTTTAATGTTCATTTTCCTCTATATCTGGTTTCTGGTTTTCGAATGAGATGGTGATTTTTTACGATTGCCTAATTTTTTTAATATTTCGAATACCGAGAAAATTAAATGAACTGGAATTTTTGTTATGTAGGCAATTTTGGTGGAACGAATTCGATGTGGGCAAATTAAATCTTCGAATCCTTGTTAAGGACATATCAGTTGTAAACTCTTTTAGGTTCAGTAAGTGAGTATGCATTGCATATTTTTAGGTTTCATTCGCAGTTAAACTTTTAAGAGCTCTCAAAAAAAAAAAACGAAAAATTCATATAAAATGGCGCACAAGAAATGGAATACATATATGTAATACTCCTATATTGGTAGTAAGAGCTAGTACCGTCCGAAAACACTACAGTACAGATATATCAATAAACACGTACGAAAGAAAAGGAACACATGCGTTTATAAATAAACATGTATACAATACATATACAACAAGTAAGAAAGTCTAAGTTCGGGCGGAGCCGAACATTAAATACCCGCGCAAGTATTAAATATATGTTTTTTCACCTTTCCGAAACCTTCCGCTAGATGGTAAGCCGGGGTGTATCAATTTTGAGTAAATTAGCGTCCCTCAATTTCGAAATATTGAAGTTTCAAGCATTTCTGAAATTTACCGTTATATGAGAAGCGGCCGTTATTTTAGTCCGATTTCAATAATTTTTAACGTTTTGCTTATATGTGGCAAGCACAATAACCACACCGAGTTTGGTACAAATTGGTAGAACGGTTACCGATATACTAATATGTGATCATAAGTGGGCGGTGCCACGCCCATTTTCCAAAATTTTACCATAAACGTATTTCTTGGTAAAGAATTGTTGCAAGCATCAATTTTGAATAAATTAGCTTCAATATTTACTGATTTATCGAAGATTTTGTATTTCTCTAAATTACCGTTATATGGGATGTGGGCGTGGTTATTGTCCGATTTACCAAGGCCAACAACTGCGCCAAGTTTGGAAGAAATTGGTGCAGCGGTTACCAAGATATACACATGTAACCATAAGTGGGCGTGGCATCGCCCATTTTCCAAAAATTTATAATATTCTTATTTTTCGTCTAAAAATTATTGTAAATATCAATTTTGAGTGAATAATCTCCAGTAGTTACTAAAATATCGCAGTTTTCATATTTCTGAAAATTACCGTTATATGGGAAGTAGGCGATGTTGTGCGAAGGCCAACAACTGTGCCAAGCTTGGAAGGAATTGGTGCAGCGGTTACCAAGATATACACATGTAACCATAAGTGGGTGTGACTACGCCCATTTTCCAAAGATTTATATTATTCTTATTTTTCGTCTAAAACTTATTATAAATATCAATTTTGAGTGAATTATCTTCATTAGTTACTAAAATATCGCAGTTTTCGTATTTCTGGAAATTACCGTTATATGGGAAGTGGGCGTGGTTAAAGTTCGATTTCGCCCATTTTCAATACCAACCTACCTTGGATTAAGGGAAACCTACATACCAAATTTCGTTGAGATATCTCAATTTTTGCTCGAGTTATCGTGTACACGGACGGACGGACAGACGGACGGACGGACAGACGGACGGACGGACGGACAGACAGACATGGCTTAATCGATTTCTTTTTTCATCCTGATCATTTATGTATACATTTGTCTATATCTATCTCGATTCGTTTTGGCTGTTACAAACAACCGTTATGTGAACAAAATTAATATACCCTTGTGCACAAGTGCGCTCGGGTATAAAAACGGCACTCAAGTACACAATACATTGACAAAAACGGTACTAGACTGTCTCGCTTTGATTTCGGAATGCTTACACATTGAAAAGTTAGCTTACTGCCAATATAGAAGTATTACATATATGATGGAATAGGAATTTTCTTCTATCAAAATTTCTTAAATCAATTTGCATCTCTCAAGAAAAAAATGCTCGTATCAAGGCACATTAAACAGATAGTATCAGTAGAGCAAAAACAACATTTGCGTGTATTTTGTTGTTGCTTCTGGTATCGAAAGTGTCAAAAACTGTTCTGAATTTTTTCTTCCAAATCAAAGCGTGCCATGTGAGATACAAAAAATTATAAAAAATAAAAAATTGAAATTGGAAAAAATAAAAATTGTTGCAACTTTCTTTCCTGGTAAATTTGTTTGCTTCTCGAAGCATTGATCCATCCTTTACAAGGGCCAGTAATCAGCGGTTGTGCTGCTGAGTTGGGCGAACGTTCCAAAAGCTGCTATTCAATCGCTTGTTTTGTATGGAAAAAGGTTTCACATGCAAATAGATTTTAACAATTCAGAATTTTTGTGAGAAAAAAGTAAAAATATTTGACATTTTCGAGACCAAATAATTTGAAAATAAATCAAATCAGCTGCTCTACTGATACTACCTGTTCAATGTACCTTGGCTCGTATACTTATTTCTTCAAGAAAATTTACAGCAAAAGCAAAGTGCTTTATAATAAAAAATATTTCTAGTGATTTTTCTTGAGAGCTGGCTTTAGGATACAGTTTGTATTTCAGGTTATTAGCTTTAGGGGGGGTTGGAACCCCAAAACCCACCCCTTGTGTGCGCTAATGTCGTTACCTTAATATAGAAAGGCCCTAACTCATATAGTCACTGAAATTCAAAAAAGCCGTAACTGACAAAAATTTTGTATTGCTTAAAGTGATGTGGGGACTTATAATTCGATGAAATGCATCATAATCAATCAAAAAGGAATTTTGAATTTTTACTTAGTTACGACTTTTTGTAATTCAGCGATTATATGAGTTAGGGCCTTTCTATATTAAGGTAACGATATGTATGTCTTGTAAAGATATTAGATTCAATTCCGACGATTTCTCTTATGAGTAATAACATTCACAATTCCCTAAAAAGTCATTATCGAAAAGTTTAGCATACGAAAAGTTGATTCGGCCCGTAAGGCTTTGGCAGTGCATATTTATATTAGTTTATGTGTTTGCTTCACACGTTTGCCGCTCCGCTTGATATCTTATCGTAACTCATATGTCTTCGACGAAAAGACACCCATCTGAATTCACAGATATGGAGGTACTAATGAACGCGTGTGACTCAGATTTATCGCTCTAAATAGTACAAACAGCCTTTCCCTCATCAATCCGGCCCATTTCGCGATATGATTTAAAGCCATAGGAAGTGGCGCTGAACTCTTAGGCAAACAATTTTATCCAGAATGGTCGGCGTTCGATGAATTATTATCAAAGCATTTTATGAATGCTTGTCACCGCCGATGTCTCAGTCGAAATCGGTGTGTGGACAGGTAGAGAGCACAAGCATACGCTCCTTGAGTAGGTGAATGCTAAAACAGTAGGGTTGTCAAGGATAAAACCCTGTTCTTGTTTGCTTATAGATGTACATATGTAGGGACAGCAAAAACTCAGTTTAGGTTCGTTGTGACATTTTTGATAATAATTCACATGTCGTGCCCGTTCTGGCTGTGATATTTAAATATGTGCTTACAATAACCTGAATAAAAACATTGAATTTTAATCTATGTATGTACGTTTACAAAGAAAATTATTGCCGGCCGCGCTATTACGTGTGGCCCCATTGGTGGAAGTAGGTCCTCTCGAAGGACTTGTTGCCGTCCGCAGGCTCGTTCAATCGCGTTTAACACGCCATCTCGTGACATCGTGGGCAATATGCCCCCGGAGATGGACATTTCAGTGGCGAAAACTATTTTTTTTTTACTTTCGATTACACTTAATTGTTGCCCGATGTGTGTCAAGTAACCTTACTGCTTTCAAAAGTCGATGCATTTACATACTAATCATATGTATTATCATACGTATGTACATACTGTTGGTATAGTATGGAAAGGGCGTAATTCACATCGTCGCTAAAATACAAAAAGCCGTAACTAACTAAAAATCCAAAATTTACTTTCTTATTGATTATGATGCATTTCATCGAATTATAAGTCCCCACATCGGTTTGTGCAATAAACATTTAAGTTACTCAGGCTTTTTGCATTTCAGCGGCGATATGAGGTACGCGCTTTCCATACTAAACTAACGATATGCACGTCTATGCATACATTAATACATATGTACATACATACAAACGGGCATCCATATATGTACATAGCTATATACATATATGTAACTAGCCTAATCGCGTGTCACGTTTAACACGTTATATAAGTGTATCGAGAATAAAATATGCCCAAGGAGCAGTAATTTTTAGCTTCTGTGTGCACTTGCGTTGTAATTCTCAAAATTTTCAAAAGGGGTTGCAACTGATTTAATTTCAATACTAATATATATTTTTTTCTAATTACAGAACAGTGAAGGTGGCGGCGCATTTAGGCGATTGGAGTGTTTAAAATTGGCGTTATTCTGTTCTACATCCACCCTGTAGATCCGAATTTGTTTTGATGTCGAAGGTGACAAATTCGGTTCTAGAGAGGTTTATGTGGTTCAAAATACAACGGGAGAAATAGAGATAAATGATAAAGTCATTAACAGTTTTGTTAAAGTTAATATCAATTAACAAACAACGCGCTCAAAAGAAAAATGGTTAATAGTCATGTGGAAGTACGTAAATAGCATGATGTCCAAAAATTTACCGTTTTCGAGATATTTAATTTTAAAGATTATTCTTTCTTTAAATGTTAAATTAGTGGTACGAGTTTTTACGGGTTTTAGTTAAAGGGTTTGTCAATTAAAAATGGCTGCTTGATAAAGTGCTGAATTTACGATTTTTCACTAAGAGTTTCCTATTAAAAAAAATTTTGTATGGAAACCAGTGGCGTAGCCAGGTTTGGCGAAAGAGGGGGACTAAAAAAAATTTGCATCGATAAATTAAAGTTGTGATACACAACGGCTAGAGGCGTCGCACTATAGACAAAACACGAGTTTTTTTCAAAATCGTAGATCTTCGCTTAGAAAAGAGATAATGGAATGAAATTTTTTTTATCGTGAAGATAAATGATCATATAATATAGGTAAACTATAGAGAAGGTACAACAACAATAACTTAACCCTCAAAATACCGTTCAAAATGTCACTTTTTTTAATTTTGGAATTTGGCTCCCATGCCACTAGAAAACACTATATTTAATACACCATTAGCACTGTTTCTGAAAGATTTCTCTTTATTTTATCTTAGGACTGGATTCTTGGGACATTGGATGCTGTACCCGAGTGGCCAGATTGGAAAAAGGAAAGCTACCTTTAAACTCTATTAACTCGTAAACTATCAGCTTTCACAAAAAAATTTATATAAAAAAAATGGTTATACTGGTCGATATCTTTACGAAAGTGCAGCATTTAACCCTTTAATGCAGAGTCTGTCATATATGAAACGCTTTTTAACCCTTTCAAGGCAGAGGTAAAATGGTTCTCAATATGTTTTCAACGTACTTTTTATTTATTTTTATTTTTTATTTATTTTTATTTTTATTTTTAATATTTTTATTTTTTTATTTTATTTTTTTTATTTAATTATTTTTTATTATTATTTTACTATGGAAAAATTTTCTACGATTATTATCTATGTCTCTGCCTTGAAAGGGTTAAAAAGCGTTTCATATATGACAGACTCTGCATTAAAGTGTTAAATGCTGCATTCCATTATCTCTTTTCTAAGCGAAGATCTACGATTTTGAAAAAAAACTTGTGTTTTGCCTATAGTGCGTCGCCTGTGGGCATTTTTTCATATATGTATGTATGTGCCATTTCTACCGTTATATATTTTTTGTCTACTCGGTTATTCCCTGGGGAATTCATGCTTTATTTAAATTTAAAAAATTAAATTACTACACCATTTTAATTAATTAGTGTGTAGTCCAGTTTTGTTTTGTAGAAGTTTCGTTAGTATACACTTCAGTTTTTACACATTGAATATATCTGCATATTTATATATTTACGCGTATCTATTAACATTTATTTATGTACAAGTCTACAAAATCTTATTACTTATAAAGCGATTTTTAATCTTCGTTGCTTAACACACATTTTTTCAATTACTTCTTGTGTTGTAATCGGCACATCATTATGTACCGCTAACATCGTTAAACCATTCAGCCGCTCCTTAATTATATAAAAAGAAGGGACAAACAAGATGGCATATTCAACAACTGAGTAGTCCACTTGCAAGTGCGCTATGTAAATTTTTTTTAAATTTTTAGTTTTTGGTGGATCTATCCCCCCATATCCCCCTGGCTACGCCACTGATGGAACCTAATCAGAAAATTATTTTAAAAGCTTGTACATATTTATGTCTTTTTAAGCTATCCAAAAACTAGTACAGGGTGAAATTCCATAAGAAAAGAAAAATATAAAACTGATGTGACTAAGACGAAAAACATTACAAGTTAAACTTTTTTGTCCATTATAATTCGTTCTCGACGTGACCGCCTCTATTCCTGATACCATTTCTCTTTATTCTCCTTAAACGACGCATGTTCTTAGATGCTGCCTCATTTCGTCAGTCGCGCCAAGTATCGATAGGAGTAATTTCACACATTGTTCTATCCTTGTGGAAACTCAACTAACTATAAATGCACCACCTTTGAAATGGGAGTGACAACACTGAAGGAAGTAAGTCATAGTAAAAGTTTATATTTTCATTTGATTATCGTTTAAAAATGTTCGTATTTAAAAATAATACTTTCATACCGAAATTTAGCACGCACGTATTTGAGTATACACTGAGGGGAAAAATAGTAAAATCAAATAAAAATGAAAAACGCATTCAATAGTAGTGTATGTAAAATGGGAATATTCAATTCAAATACGTTTTGCACTTCACAGATGCCTTTTCATAATTAGGAAACTGTATATACATATGTATATCAAGCATGCACAGCGGTGACAAATGGGTTAACACATACACATTAGGGCGCCCATCGAAAATGTTTTTTTATTGGAAATTTCAAGACCCAACCCCCTTATTTTATTCGTTGTGAGAAATATTATTGTCTATTTTTATAAATTTTTTAAAAGTCATTTAGAGGCCGCGATTTGGGTCAGAAAATACGATTTTGAAGATTTATGAGTTTTTGAATGACTATTTTTGATTCCATTTCAAAGACCGAATATGATCTGAGAGGAGGATATATAGTTCTTTAAAATGGTATATAATAATCTATTGTCGGACTTGGCTTGTTGGGATTTTTTACCGGGTAAAATAAAAAAAAACATATTTCCGTTAATTTTTTAAATTTTGGCCATCGATAATTTCCACAATTTCAAAACATGTAGTACTATCTAAAATTAAATCTATTTTTAAATAAAGTGACATCTCATTTAATGCAATCGCATAAAAATTGTCGAAGTTAGGCGACTTTTCTTAAATACGGTCTTGAATTTATTATTGCTTATGTACCGGACTGTCAGATTTTTTGAGCAGTTTGGCTAGGAAATTCATCAGTATTTATTCAAGATTGATATATACAAACAGTGTTGCCAGAACTTTTTTGCCGACCGGCTAAATAGACAAAAAAAACGGCTAAAAAGTTTCAGGTAAAATTAACATGTTTTATTTGAATAAAATTGAAAGACTAATAAATTCATTAAATTATTTTTAGTTATCAAAGGAAACTGTCGTTATACTTGATTACTTAAAGCTCTACATCAGAAGTCATGTTTGTATTACCTACATAAATATAAAAAATAGATAAATTAAAAACGTATGGCGTTTTTTTCTATTAAAAAATGTTGCCTTCTTACATTATCACAGCGCACGACAGTGCGCGCGAGTGACGAAAGCAGCCACAGTTAGCATTCTGAAATGACTCGCTTATACAGGGTGTCCCAGAAGTAACGTGCCAAACTTTAGGGGAACGTAG
>NW_023458558.1:78213888-78279041 GCF_013731165.1 Rhagoletis pomonella | reverse complement strand
TGTAAGTTATGTTTTGCGGGAAAAATTGTTACACCAACGTATTGTACTTGTTATAATTTTTATTTACATATATATGTGCCTAATTGTTTGTTTTTTATGTTTTGTTTTCAATAAACACCAGACTCCCTGAGGAAGATGTGAAAAACATCGAAACGCGTAGGAGGAAAAAGAAACATTGTTAACTTCTTAGTTTTTTAACAACTAACGAAAGCATGTTAAAGAAATTACTTTTTTTTATTTACTAACAGGTAATTCATACATCTGTTCCTTTTCAAGGAATGAAGTATATATATACATATATATATTTTTTTTTTCACTGCTCTACCACTCATATATAAGTATAGTAAAATATTGTAGAATTTGTATCTTTCTAAAAGACATGGAGGTCAGCGTGGTTATTGTCCGATGTAATTATAGTAATTTTGCTGTAGTAGTTACCAGGGACGTGAACCGGTTTTGAACCGGAAAACCGATTTTTTTTATTAATTAACTGAACCATTAACCGAACCGAAATTTTCCACAAATTTTTGATCCGAACCGAAACCCGAACCACTTTCCATAAAGGTTTAAAGGTTCGTTTCAACCAATTTTCAATAGATATTTAAATGTACCAACTTTTTTTTTCTTTTTGTTAAACATGGTAATACCTACCATGTTTGTTTACCATGTGACAATATCAAATGTAAAGGCAACCCATCTCATTTGACAGACACTTGGCCCTTAACCTTGCACGTTGTTGCACTTGACACTTAAACTTCCGCGTAATTTTTTTGTTTTTCGAACCGTTGAACCGAACCGAAACCTCGGTTCAAAGACCAAAAAGACCGCTTTGACGAACCAATCCAAAAGTGCAAAAACGGTTCGAACCACTGTACCGAACCGACCAAATTTTTCATCCGGTTCACGTCCCTGGCAGTTACTTAAATATCGCGGTTTTGGGTACAGAGGCGCAAAATCCAACACAGCAAAACAACGATCAGCGCACCCACGTAAACATGCGAAAACTTCCATTAGTACGGCTTCAATCAGCTAAGGAATAAAACCCATTAGTTTAAGAAATATTCATACATATATTCCACTTGTACTTACAACGCAAATCCAACTTGAAATCAGCACGGAAGAGCAGCTCGGAAAACACAAATTGTCTGTTAAATTCACATATACACAGAACCCCAGAAAACCTGTGGAATAATTTTATTTATAGATTCTATATCACATATGCATAAAGTACTTACAATTTGAGCAATTGGTTTTCCAAAAATTGCAATAAATGGTGAAAATTCTTAGTTTTCACAAATTAGCTATCGATTCGCACAAAATTTAATATTGATTGTCAACGAATAACAATAGAGACAGAGATAAAAAGTCGATTAGTGATGCCAATCATTGTCGATCTATGGTTTTCCTTGTGTGAGTACCATTTTTAGTACTTTTTCATGAAAATCGATGTAATATAAAAAGGAGTTGGTCAAAGCGGCAAATTGAATTTGCTAAGGGCGTTCAGTATGGCGATTAGAGCGAGAGGAAAGCGAACGTATAACACCATATATATAATACTTCTATATTGCATCATGCATTCAAAGTACATTCCCCAACATCAGAGTGTCGAAATATTGAAAAACGAAAGAGAGATTCGATAAGAGAATGTACTCAAAATGACAATTTTACTTTTCAAAATTCAGGAGCGGTTTCACAAGTTTTTATTTAAAAACAATTCTTATGAAAAATTAACAAAAAATAAAATTTTTGTAAATCTATGAGAAGCGCTGCGGCCGTTGGTGGTGGCAGAGGATAAGAATACCAGTTAGAGAAGGACTTGGCATTTCCAATTGGCGTCAATCAGCAGCGAAGGGAATCGAATAACGAGCTTTATTGGATTCGGCCAACATATAAAATACCACACCGCTTTATGTGTAAATAAGTTTTGTCTTGGTTAGGAAAAGATCTCCTATCTTCCAATTTTTTAGATTTCCAAATAACGAGGAGCATCGGAGAAATTCGTCATACCGAGCCCTGACCGCTAAAATAATGTATATATATGTATATATATATTTTAATTGACTTTTTGATACAGGTGCTCTAAGAGGCATCAAAATTCAATTTTGAAAAAAGTTGTCTAACTTCATTTTCGCGGCTAGGGCTCGATATATATTACCCCTTGCCGAATATTTTCCCAACATTGACTCTGAGGATGTCTACAGCTGGATAACAACCCCATTTTCATGTGACCCGAAAAGTAAACTTACTGAGATGACAAATTAAGCTTTTGAAAACCTTCTGGACATCAGTGAATACAGCGCTTTGAATATTAAATAGTACGAAGGGAGCCAAGAAAGTTCTGGATGCAAGTGTATGCAGAAAACACTGCTGTTGGAAAGATTGCATTAATAATACTAGTGACTTTTACTTTTACATTTCTATGTGAGACTGCATTTTCAACAAATGCTTACATAAACAAATAATTTTTAAGCAAAAAACAAAACCGTCTTCAATTCTCATATACAAATTTAAGATTATCGTTAATCTCTTCATGATCCAATAATCCGCTATAAACCAAATTAGAATGTGACTACCTGTGAGGTAACACTTTCCTTAAAAAAAAAGAATTATAGTAATCGGTTAACGTGGTCCAAATTTATGCGGTAACATACATAAAAAAATAATAACAAAAAAATATTCTGACGAATTGATAACCTTCTCCTTTTAATGAAGTCGGTTAAAAACTGATCCACCAGCAAACGTCCATCGTCAAATGTTTTCAGGGTAAATTTGTCAAAGCTCCCAATAAACTTAAAGGAAATAATGAAATCATCAAAACAATTTCAGTTCCCACATTAAAGCTGAAGGGGCATAAAGTCTGCATTGTGTTTTCTTGTTTTCGTGAAATTGTTTTAGCACAACAAGGGTGCCGCGGCGAAAAAAGTCTGGAAACCCCTGAAGTAGGCAAAAGGCACGGATGTAGTATCTGGAAACATTAAAAAATGTTTCCGCCAGGGTTCCAAGTGAGCAATTGTTCAGTGCATCCGGCCTTATATACGACCCTCTAAGAAATCGTCTTATGGAAGAAAAGGCTGCAAAATTACTTTTCTTCAAATATAATATACCCCTTTTGAACTTTGACTACTACATTAAAATACTGTAATGTTTAAGTAATAAAAACAATGACTAAGTTGATTATAGCTTTTTTAATGTTATTCCTAACATTCGCATTCGCACATTCGCATCCGGAAAATTCGCATTCGCGAATGTGAAAAATATGACATTCGAAACAATCCTAGTGCCAACATTAGCCCTGTTCGCGTACGCACTATCTAGTAAATCCAGTACTCATTTTACTGGTTTTTTACTGGATGTCGTTTTCGTACGCAAAAACTTGCAAGAAACTAGCAAAAGAGGGGAAATTGAGAGAGCAAAAATGACAACTGAACTTGCAAGTTTAACTGGATTTTTACTGGATAAATTTCTACTAGCAACTATTTGCTTGCAAGAAAAACAGCTGATGGCATGATGCTTAATGTAATTCACATTAACAAAATAATTGTTAACTTTTAGAGTTGCAATTGACAAGATAAACCTATTTAAATATATAATAAGGTGGAAATTACTAGCTTTCTAAGAAAATTGCATCGGAAAGTAACAAATTAATCAGCTGTTCATAAAACTAGCAACTTCTTACTGGTTTTGCGTTTTCGAAGTTTCTTGCATATATCACTCATTGGGAGCAAATATTGGCTTACTCTCCGAAATTTCGTTACTGGCAAGTTACTGGATATTTTTTGCTGGAGAATACGAAAACACAGCTATTATAAACAAATCCTCCATAGAATGTGGTAATTAAATTAGCGTGCAGTGTTTCTTGACCTGAGTGGTGAGTTCCTAGAGTTCAGATTTTTAATCAGTTCCTGCAAAAATGTTATTTAACTTTGCCCATTGTCAGTTTATTAACATTCTCTGGTGAACCGAGTCCAATCAGAGAACGTATATTTACGTTCTCTGGTTGTAATTATATGAACTAACGTCCGCTAGATGATGCGCTGAACACTATGCAACTGTCCGTTGACTCATTTCCAGCTAGTATACACACATGCGTATTCTACCCAACGTTGCCGCGAGCTTGTAAAAAAAGTATCAGTTGCAAGCGGAAAAAGTATCAAAAACATTTAATAAAAAAAATTTTATAATTAATATTACTTGGTTTAACAAAAACAGAGAATATGTATGCTTATTTGCATAACGAGAAACCAACTTATAGGGCCCCTAAACCACATAAAATCATTGCGCAATCCGAGACTTGTACAAGTCAATATTGTGGAAATTACTGCACAATAAAATTGCGCAAACCTTATTTTGGAGAAACGTTGCTCAAGTAAATCTGTGCAAGAAATATGAATGTGCGCTGTATATTTTGATAGCTTTAGCTTTAAAACCAAAAAAAAGGATCAGTCCAGCGCCTTCGTGTTGATCTGCGGGCTGTGTCGGAGCCACAGCCGCTAAACTTAAACGTAGAACACGTGATAATAATAAGAACATATTCAAGTTAAAAACTGAATTTAATAAATCAATATGAGTTGCAAAATATTAGTACTTAGTAATAGAGAAGCAGATCCACATTAACTTCAATCATATGTACTTCAATCATATCAGCTTATGAATTGATACATACATGCCATGACGTGTATCACTACTTCGATTCATTTTTATTGCCTTTCATACTGCAGAAATTTGTATTACTTTTTATATTAGCATAGGTCCCCGTATTAGATTTTTTTCGTGTTCGTGCTCGTCTTCGCATTATCTTCGTCTTGGGATTTGTGCATAAGTTAGCTAAGACTTCTGAAACATCTGGGAACCCTCCTAAATAAATGTAGTTAAGAAATAAACAAATCTCATGCGTCTGATATTGTGATACGTACATATTTCATTTGATACCCATATTTTTAACAATTGCTTTAACTCATAAAACAATTCGAGTTTACCCTTTTAAACAGATGCCAACCCTCTTAAGGGCCGCTTGTTCAATGTCTGATTAGCACAAATCGGAGGTAGAAGCTCCGGTTAAATACAACGACTGCTTTATCGATCACATGTTATATGCGTGATGTCGAAAACGTCGATAATGATGTTTAACCGGCAAGTATTGATAACCAGACATTGAACAACCGGCCCTTAATATACTAAATATTAAAACTAAGGGTATCTTACCACCTTCGTTTCACGTCATATTTTAATATTTCATTTAACTGCATTCTTTAATTAAATTGTAAATTTAAAACAGGTGGCAACCCCATTCAAAATATTTTAAAACCAAAACCTTGTTTAACCTTTTTCGGCTGACACAAACATTGCGATACATATTTAAATTGTGTATCTAAGTCCCTTAATACAAGTTTAATTTAATTTCTAAAACATATGGCAACCCTCTTGACTAAAGTACAGAAAAAAAACATTTTTAACCCATGTCTATATATACCCACACTTTAATAATTCATTTGACTTATTAAATAATTTAAGATTAACTTTTTACACAGGTGGAAGCCCCCTTTAATGTCATAAATGCTCAACTAAATATTTCTTAA
This sequence comes from Rhagoletis pomonella, assembly GCF_013731165.1. Taxonomy (NCBI): domain Eukaryota; kingdom Metazoa; phylum Arthropoda; class Insecta; order Diptera; family Tephritidae; genus Rhagoletis; species Rhagoletis pomonella. Next base: position 78,273,465 of record NW_023458558.1, on the reverse strand, counting down.
TAATCCTTTGTTTGACGCCCATTTTCCAATATTTCATAAAATGTAATTTAATTTGACTTTTCAAACAGATGGCAATCCTGTTCAAGTTATTTTTAAACCTAAACCTCGTCAAACTTTCATCGTTTGACACTTGTATTGCGATACATATTTAAATTATCTAATACTCTCCCTACCAACCCTCCTCTCCCTGGCAATCCTGCTACATAATAATAATAATAGGTTGTCGCTTACACATATGTTAGTGTTTGGCCGAGCTTCTCCTCCGATTTGTGGTGTACGCCTTGATGTTGTCACGCGAAGAGGAAAGACCTACAGCTTTACGCCGACTCCGAACGGCGATTGTAACGGGTGATTTTTTTGAGGTTAGGATTTTCATGCATTAGTATTTGACAGATCACGTTGGATTTCAGACATGGTGTCAAAGAGAAAGATGCTCAGTATGCTTTGAAATTTCATCATGAATAGACCGAACGATCTGCCACAACGTCGAATTTTCAGTGAATGGGCCCTAGAAAAGTTGGCAGAAAATCCGCTTTTTTATCGACAAATTTTGTTCAGCGATGAGGCTCATTTCTGGTTGAATGGCTTCGTAAATAAGCAAAATTGCCGCATTTGGAGTGAAGAGCAACCAGAAGCCGTTCAAGAACTGCCCATGCATCCCGAAAAATGCACTGTTTGGTGTGGTTTGTACGCTGGTGGAATCATTGGACCGTATTTTTTCAAAGATGCTGTTGGACGCAACGTTACGGTGAATGGCGATCGCTATCGTTCGATGCTAACAAACTTTTTGTTGCCAAAAATGGAAGAACTGAACTTGGTTGACATGTGGTTTCAACAAGATGGCGCTACATGCCACACAGCTCGCGATTCTATGGCCATTTTGAGGGAAAACTTCGGAGAACAATTCATCTCAAGAAATGGACCGGTAAGTTGGCCACCAAGATCATGCGATTTGACGCCTTTAGACTATTTTTTGTGGGGCTACGTCAAGTCTAAAGTCTACAGAAATAAGCCAGCAACTATTCCAGCTTTGGAAGACAACATTTCCGAAGAAATTCGGGCTATTCCGGCCGAAATGCTCGAAAAAGTTGCCCAAAATTGGACTTTCCGAATGGACCACCTAAGACGCAGCCGCGGTCAACATTTAAATGAAATTATCTTCAAAAAGTAAATGTCATGGACCAATCTAACGTTTCAAATAAAGAACCGATGAGATTTTGCAAATTTTATGCGTTTTTTTTAAAAAAAAAGTTATCAAGCTCTTAAAAAATCACCCGTTATTTTTATGAGAAGCTGTTTTTCAGGGCAGAAATACACTAGGAGGTATGCCATTGCCTGCCTGTTAAGAAGAAACCTTTTTTTCATCTTGCGCGGTGGAAGCGCGCACTGCTTACCACTACACCACAGCGGCCGCCATCCTACATGTAGTTTTCCAATAAAGATTATTCAAAGCAATTTTACTAACATAAAAACATAGTAGGGTAAAACAGTTCTCTCAATTCGTCGGTCATGATTTTTTTTTTTGAAGTTTGCCAACATTTTAAAATCATATAAAATTTAGAGTAAAAAAAGGAATTGTTCAAATTTGTTGTTGTTTGAGATTGAAAATTAGAATGTGTGTGTGAGTTTGTGTGTAAAATTTGAAAATTAAATTGCTTGCAAACGTTAAGAATTTGAAAAATTCCTCTCAGCGGTTCTACCTTCCTAATTGCTAATTTTTTCAAGAATTTTTTGCCTTAAAATGCTCAATATTTGTTGAATTTATATAAAATTTGTACACGATAATATTTTTATTGCCCCAAAGAATCTAAATATATCCCGAAAATGTTTGTTATATCTGCTAGAGCACTTGAAACGCTCAAAATCGACCCAAAAATAAGTCAATATTTACCGGTGCTTCTACGACAGAAACCGAATTGGTGACTTACAAAAATGAATTCGTCGATAGGTTTGGAGTTTTATCTTAGAAACGCCACATTTTTTTTTTTGAAATCGCTTCATTAGTTCTCGTGCGATAAGTGTTTTCGTGAAGCTCTAAAAATTACAACTACAACATTTGAGCATAGCCTCCATATCGAAACGTAAGACGTAATCATATTAAAAAAAGATTTATTTTTTTCTACGCTCTTATCCATATTTTACAGCACGATCTGGACACCAAAATTTCAAAACTGGACTAAAAATCGCGCAGTGGTCGCCATACGTAGCCCAAATTATTGTACAATAAGACAAGCATGAGGCAAAAATCAAAATGATTTTGATTGTAGCGCAATAACTGTGCAATTTAGTACAATCAACCCCATAAATACACCACATAAACGATCGACGCACATAGGGATATTTGGCCGATTTATGCGACCGAAATAATTTTTATGAATATTTCAGCTCGAAATGTTTACAAAAGACGTGTTTTGACATACAGAATCGTAAATGTTTAAAATTAAGTAAATAGAAGGGCAGGACGTCAAATTATTCCATCAAAACAGAGAAACTAAAGTTGCTTTACGGTCCGATTATATGAACACGCATATTTACGTGTTCGTCTCGGCGAGGAGAAGGTTTATATCTAGGTTAAAAATTTAACAGAGTTGCCACCTGTTAAACAATTTGTTCAATTAGTTAAATGAATTGCTGCAATATGGGTATCAATGGAAATGGGTATAAAAAGGCTTTATCTCTAAGCATCCTCCCACGGTTGCTACCGGTTTAAAAAATCAAATCCTACTTTAATTTAGGGAATTAGATAATTCAGATATATATTACAGTATCGGCAAGAAAATTTAATAAAACTACAATTTTGTAATATAACAGTAATATAACAGTCTATAGTATATTGTTAAGAGAATTTTGTAAGTATTAACTTGGAGTAAATTAGCGTCCTCAATTACTGAAATATTGCAGTTTTTATACCAAGGTTATTAAGTGCAGTGGTACAAATTGATAAATCGGTTAACGAGATATATATATTCTCCAAAAAAGTATAACAACCTAATTTAATGTAAGAGGTTATTCCAAGAATCGATTTTGAGTGAATTAGCTTCAGTAGTTACTGATTTATCGCAGTTTTCGTGTTTCGGTTAATTACCGTTATATGGGAAGTGAGCATGGTTATCGCCCGATTTCGAGGATTTTTAGCACATATATTAGATATAAGGAAGGCTCATCCCTAGTTCGGTACGGATTAGTGAAACGGATACTGAGATACAGCATTTCATCTTAAGGGCCACTCCCATTTTCCAAAATTTCATAATATGTACTGTAAAACCCGCTTAAGTACCTCACGAAAAATGTCAACTTTTTGAGGTACTTAGGCGGGTTGGGTACTTAAAAGAACCCAAAAGAAAAAAGAACATAATTATTAATGTAGTTACATCTTCTTGTTAACTTGCATAAATATGCAAATCCTTGATTAAAACATGCCCATTTAGGGCCGGTTGCTCAAAGCCTGGTTGGCACTAATCATCGGTTAACATCGTTATCGACGTTTTCGACTCCATGCATATAAAACGGTGTCGGTAACGTCGATAACGATGATTAATCGGGGATTAGTGTCAACTAGGCTTTGAGCAAACGGCCCTTAATGAAGTATACGCAGTTTAAAACCAAGACCGTAACATTATTTGAACAGATAAACAAATAATAAAAAAGTTTATTAAAAAAAAAATAGATAAAGCAATGGTATGTAATTTTTTCAAGAATTAAATTCTTTAAAAAGTCATTGATTATACATATTTATACATACATACAAATAGTATGTTAAGTATGTTTATTTATTAGCTTTTAAGATTTTCCAATTAAACTACAGTTCATTCCCTAACAAGTACCATATAAACCTTAGCTTAAGATTTTGTAGAACACTTAAAAAATTCATCAAAATTTCAAATTTTTTTCCCAGAAGTGTTTTTTGAGTATACAGTTTATTGCCCATTCAATTTTAGTGCAATAGTGTGCAAGTTTCAAGTGACTAAAATTACCGTTAATTTTTTGGAATTTTTTGCCGAAGGTGTGTAGCGCTGCCACTGAATTTCAGAATATATAAATATTTTCGGGAATCTTAAAAGAGTACTTAAAAGGGGAAAATTATAAGTAAAATGGTAAATGGGATACAAAAAATTTAGGTACTTAGGCGGATTGGGTAAATAAGCGGGGAGGTACTTAAGAGAGGGATTTTCTTCAGATTACATTAAAAAATTCACGCTGCGCAAAAATGTTGGTTACCTAAGCGAGTTAGGTACTTAAGCGGGTTTCACTGTAATCCTATTTTGTTCTCAAATATTACTTCACATACCAATTTTCAATAATTTGGATACAATATTTACTGAAGTATCGTATATTTATCTAAATTGACATTAATCTAAATTTAAACACTTGTATACCCAAAATAATTTCTTTAATCATCACTTATATAACACCAATATAAAGGAAAACAATTGTTTATTCCGAAATACATAACATAGTTGGGTTCGCCTTACATTCCCGCAGGTTTCTAGCAACAGGACCGAAAGGTCCTAGAAAACATGCTTCAATGCAAGGCGTATCCATATAAGGAGGTAACAAGCGCATATAGTAAAAGTACCGTGTATTTTGTTACTCCTTTTTGGTGCAACAGGACATCAAAACGAAATAAAATAGGAGATCATTTTCGCCATTTCGTTTTGTTGACATCGTAAAGTTTCGCCATTTCAACTTGGATAAAATTCTGTTGTACTAGTGTAGAGACATAAATATCTAATCAACTGTTCGATTAACACCACATTGTATAGATGCGCCTTGGCTTCAATGTATCAACGCAAAAAAAAGCAGGCATCACGAACTGGATTACGCACACAATTCTAATTTCTTTTTATTTATTACTAGCCAATGCCCGCTTACTTCGCGGCGCCTAATAAGAATTTTGCGTTGGCCAATGCATTTGAAAACATGCCATGCGTTTGAAAACAAAAATAGCCTGTAAAGTCAAAATTTTTGATTTAAGTTAAAACCACTAAGGCGCAGTATCCTCCTCATATATAGGCAAGTAATAGTAACGCTGTGATACCATATGGAATACCAATCCCTTTCGGTGTCATCATTTACCGATGGTCTTATTTCCACCTTTGAGATCTCTGCCAAGTATGCGTAATCTTTTTCTATGATCTTGCATTACAATATTGGTGCGGTGCGTATGCCCATAAAGATTCTTATAAGGAAACACACAGAAGTGCGTTTTCTGTTACAGGAGGGCCAAGAATCCTCGCTGTCCCACAGGATGAAAAGTTTTCCGGTACATTGGCTAAATGAGTCGTGCGATGTCTTGAATATCTTTTAAATGAGCTATTGATATACCTACGGTGATCTTTCCTTGTTAATTCGCCACTTTTACAATTCGTGGTAATATTTATGAACTGAGTTCTAGGTAGAAGCAAGATCGCATGATCGTGATTGAGGGCGTCAGACAAACTTAACCCCATCCGAAACTTAGTCCCATTTCGACTGCCGCACCATCCATTGGGTCCATTTTCTGCAAAACCATTGCTTACCATTAAATGAATACGTGTTATGAATTTCAACCTCGACTCCCGCGGCACTCATCGGGTAAATTTTTATCAAAAGAATTTTCCATCATACAGGTACATAGCTCACATTTAAAATTTGAACGAAATCGGTTAATAAATACGATTTTTATAAATAGCTCTACTCCAGCACCACCTAGCGAGTTTTCTACTAGCTTGTAATAGGACCATATATGTTTGTAAGATAACCTCCGACAATCTGACGGAATTCTATTAATTGGTTTTTTAGTTTAGTCCGAACAACGAAAACGGCTATCATTTTTTTGCAAATAGGTATGGAGATAGGACACTCTATAACGAAACTCTAAAAATCAAAGATCCATTCTTTGTGCAAAATTTTAAAAACTTCTTCAAAATTTTCACATAAATTTTACATTTTACAAAAATTTAAAAACAAAGTTACAATATTTCAATGGGATTTAGAAATCTAGGAGAAAATGATTCCCAATCGAATGATACTTGCGCGTTTACGTAAATGTATATCGATGCAGCCTTTCTAATAATTACCACTTTTCGCCATAAGTACGGTATTGATAACATATGTATGTAGCTGTGTCGAATTTCAGGATGTTACCCTGCAGAAAAAAATTATCAATTGATAAAAAATAACCTACTTGTAGTTAGCTTTTTTGCGGGATTTCTATAAAATATATAGCTTGTGGTTAGCTACAAAAAGCTAACTTGAAACATGTGGACAAGTAGTGCAGAAGTAAAACTCGAGATTGTTTTCTTTAAACGCGTTTCTATTTAAACATCCTGCACTTCGCAAATACTTTTTCGAATTGAGGACAAATAAAAGGAAGATCGAAATTTCATATTATCATTTTGAAGTTATGTCTGACGGAGTTCGAATATGGGACCACCTACAGCAGAGTATGTAAACAAATATGAAATGTAATAAAATAAAATAAATAAAGTAAATAAAAAAAAAAACAATAAAAAAATAAATAAAAATATTTTGTTTTTCCTATTGATATTTAATGCCCAAAAGTAGTTAGTTACAAGTTAGTTACATCAAATGCAGAGGTAACCACCCTTGACTACATCTATTGCAGAGGTAACCACCCTTGACTATTTCGCGGCCATCGCCATAGCGCAATATAATTAGCTTTCGTCAAAGAAAATATGTATACAGATAATAAGTGAATTATAGCTCCTTCCTAAGCAACTTAAGTTTAGCTTATAGTTAGATACATTTCCTGCAGGGTAGCGTAAACGGTTCCAGAGATAAGCCCCCTTTTCCAATGCATTTGCAATGTAATTGGTGTTAGAGATATATTGGGTTTTTACGTTTTAGTCTTTATAAGAATTTTAGGAATATCCCGAGTATTTTTTTGGTCGGAATATTTATTTTCCAGGTGCAATTTATATGGTCCAAATATGAACCAAATCGGTGCAGCCGGTGTTTAGTAGATTAGCGAAATAATTTGTACAGAGAACTGCATGAAATGGTAAAGCGTGACGTCTCCGATTTCTTAATTTTTTTGGCAGCAACAACAAAAAATTTTGAGTTTTTAGCGAAAAACCTTCCACACAGAAGTTCCAAAAAAGTGCGATGAACAAGAAAAGTGCTTGAATAGGCTACACAAATTCATACCCAAAAAGTTTACAAAAATTCTTATTAAAATTTGAAATTCGTGAAAGTATATATATACATATATGTACGGATGTATGTATGTACATTTAACGTTAAAATTACTTCTAACGTGAAAGTAAGTTCTGCAATGAAATAGAAATCAAATATTTTAAATTTCGATTGTTTTAATTTCAGGAAATAACTAGATGTACGATTGAAGAATAAAAAATTTTAGTATCCCAAAACACGTATTTTAATGAGTCCGATACTGAGTTGTATCGATACTTTTTGCCTGATACTTTTAGAGTATCGATACCATGAGCTCGATGCCAGAATGAGCACTCAGTATCGATACCAAAGTCTGAAATTTCGAACCCTAATGCCAATATTGCAATATTTCGCTATCAATTAAATTAAAGGTTTCAAATAGGTGACAACCTTCCACAAAAATATTTTCAGCTGTAAGCCTTTATAAACCTCTTTCTTTTGACAGCCATATTGCAGTATTTACTTTACGTATCAATTGACCTAAACTGAAATGTTTAACACAGGTGGCAACTCTCTATTTTTTTTCTTCTTTATTAAAAGCTAGATCTCTAGCGATACATCGGTGAAAACTGCATTCAATTTCATATTTTCGAGTGATGCGCGTACAAATATACAGACAGACAGGGATTCAAAAATTCTTAAAATTGTTTATTTGGCTTCTGTAGCTCTAATAAAAACCCACCATATTAATTTTTCTTTAATATCTGTAAGGTACAGACATCGTCCTGTTACAATTGAAGTAGTTAGAATCAAAAAGATCTAAGTAGTTCTGAATTTTTTTTGAGATAATTTAGGTTAAAGTTGATTACTTATTGTAAATTCTGAGTAAATGCATTTGAAATGATTCTTGCCTAAATGAATGCAGGTTAATTAACTAATTTAAATGAATGAATGATTTAAATGAATTTTACTCTTTGTCACCACATAAACACTATATTTAACTATACAAATATGGGTATAACTTAAATTTAAAAAAATTCACTTAGACCCTTATGATTCTAAACCCTTCAATTTTATTAAAGGGTATAGATCATTTATTTTATCAATTTAATACAATACAAATTTTCAAACAAGTGGCAACCCTCCCTAAAAATATTTTCGGCAGTAAAATTTCCTAAACCTCTTCAGCTTGATACACATATTGCAATATTCAATTTATCTTATAATTTGAATTAAAATTTAATAACAGGTGGCAACTCTAAAATAATATTTTTGGCTGTAAGCCTTCTTACGCCTCTTTCTTTTGACGCCCATATTGCAATATTTGCCTTTTCTTATAAGTTTCTTACACTGCAATTTTCAAACGGGGGCAACTCTCTAATTTTTTTCTTTCTATATTTAAGTTAGACCTCTAGCAACCCATGGGAAAAACTGCATTAAAATCCATACATTCGTTTTCGAGTGATGCGCGTGCAAACATACAGACGGACAGACAGACAGACAGACAGACACAAATTTTAAAAATGATTGATTTGCAGTGTTGCCAACTTTTAATTTTCAAAAAGCACCAAGAACTTGGAAAAAAAAGCGTTTTACCACACTAAAAGCACCGAATGGCTTTGAATCAATGGATGCTTTTTTCATAACAGTTTGTATGTATTTAACAAAATCGAGTCCCAACAAACGAAAATCATGCCCTAAGTAGAAATGAGCAAAAAAAATTTATGTATTCATTATATAACCTCAAATATCGCCAAAAACCGTGATGTTGGCACTTTGAGGTTAGGATATCTCAAAATTCTAGTGCTAGAGCACTTTGATTTTCCATCAACGCGACCGCTTGACAAGCGGTCTGTTTGATAGTGGCGCAAAGCGTTGACAAGCATTAGTGTGTTAGTTTGTTGTGATATGTAAAATGAGCAAGTTCGCGGAAGATAAAGATTTTACGTTGCGGTTTATTGAAACTTATGCGTCCTTACCCGCTGTGTGGAATACTAAGTGCGAAGCATATTCCAACCGCGATAAAAAGTGTAAGCAATACGACATTCTGCTGGAAATATATAAGGAAAGATACCCCAATGCAACGGTAGACGACGTAAAAAAAAATCAACGTTTTGCGCACTAACTTTCGCCGAAAAAGGCAAAGATTGGCTGAATGCAGCAAAAGCGGAGCAGGCTGCGATGATTCGCTAGAGCCAAATTTATTTTATTATAACGATATGCAGTTCTTAAGCGATGTGGACATTCCATGCTCGTCCAAGAGTACCTTACAAGGCAAGGTAGGTAAACTGTAATTGCCGACGGCAATTCGTACTTGATATTTTTTTTGTTATATGTGATGCATAAGGAAACTTTTTCATTTGCCTGGTGTAAGTTGCTTTTTCTAGTTTCTTTTGTGACAGTAAGTGCAGAAATAGTGTTAGGGTTAGGGATACCGTCGGTTCAGTTAAAATTGGTCAAAAACGCAAACAAATAGATGTGCAAATACTTTTTATTGTTTACATTTATTTGTTAATACAGTGTTGTGCAATACAATAACAATACAGTGTTGTGCAATACAATAACAATACAGTATGTATCAGCGAATGTATTTTTGCTGCCAGCAAACTGCACCCTCGTTGGAAAAATACTCCGCGAAAGCTCGACGAACTTCTTTGGCTTTATTGGATGAGTTTCTTATATGAGTGCTTTGCAATGGACTCAGATCCGTGTGATAATTTCGCCATGCTCCTTCGACCACATTTCCAGAGTTGATGTCCTCTTGGTCAACTAAATCGGAAAATGAATAAGTTTTTTTATGCCGTAAAAAATTGTGCAAATAGCAGCAAGCTAAAACAATTATTTCTGCCTTTTCTGGTGCCAATTGCATAGTTGTTTGTAAAACTCCAAATCGTGCTGCGAGTATTCCAAAGACATTCTCAACAATTCTTCGTGCCCTGCTCAACCTATAGTTAAAAATTCTTTCCTCATTTGTGAGGTTGGTGCCAGAAAATGGTTTAAACAAATTTTCCTGCATTTGGAAAGCATTGTCAGCAACAAAAACATATGGTAGTTCCACATCGCTCATTGGAATCTGTGAAGGGCTGGGAATTGGCAGAGACTTACTATAAATAGCCCTCCCGAATTCTGTGTTCTTTATAACGCCCCCATCTGATATTCGTCCATTTGTACCAACATCTGCAACAATGAATTCGTAGTTAGCATTTACAACTGCCATTAGTACAATGCTATGAAATTTTTTGTAGTTGTAATAATGTCAGCCAGAGGCAGGTGGTTTTTTGATTGCAATGTGCTTGCCATCTATAGCACCAATGCAATTTGGAAAATTCCAATCATCACTGAACCTATCCGCTATCGCTTTCCACTCTTCTTCGGATTGCGGCACCTGGAAACGATAAAAAAATACAATAAATTCTTCTCTTCTTTTCATTTCAGAATCTTTTGAGGGAAGATGTATCTAAAGCGTCAAAAAGAAAGCCTGATGCTACTGAAGCTTTAGTGGAAATCGCTTCTAAACGTTTCGCGGGCAAGGAAAACTCGACATCAACAGCAATTACGAATTCTTGGGCGGTGAAACTGGATAGGATGGCTACTGAACAACGGATTCTCTGTGAAAAATTCGTTGAGGACATTATGTTCTAGGGCCAAATGGGAACGTTGACCCGGAACTCTGTTAAAATAAACGCAGCTGCTTCCCACCCAATCCCCGTAACTTTTAGCCGCACGAGTTCTCCTATAGTGCAATACTCCAGCACTTCTTCGACACCAGCCCGATATGAAAGCAATAGTATCACACCGGTTCATTTCAGCAGCAACGATTTTGTCGATGGCAATGTATCAACTCAATCGATATCTGATTTTTTTTCATCATTTACTGACTGATTAAAACCTCAATTCGCGTTCTTTTCAATTGAGTGAACTACAGTGCACTCGCCATAATATGAACATCCCAAAATATTAATACTTTTTCGCTTCATTGACTATTCTAAACCATGAACTTTTGGCTTAAGCTCTAAAATGAAGTTCATACTTTAGTTCATATTATCGCGACTGCACTGTATTTCAATAAAAGACTGAAAAATGTGAAAAGTAGTATTATTGTTCGACATAAAACTGTAGGTACCTTTATTTTTATATTTATTTTTACGAAGACTGAATATTTGTTTTAATTGAATAAAATTTAAATTACCCCTTTTTCAGTTAAAAAAAAATTCTGAATATCAAATGGAAGTTCTGAGTATTAATTTTCTGAATATAAACTGAAAAATGTGTAGCAGCTGAAAGTAGTATTATAGTTTAACAAAGAACTGTACTTTTATTTTAATATTTATTTTTGAATTGAATAAAATGTTATTTAACAAAATGTGAAAATCATTATTTAACTATGGGGGTTTGCAAGAAACAATCAGTTGGATGCTGAGGGACTGGTTTTCGGTTAAACAGGCATACGGACGGACATAGGTCTAGTTTGTATGGGAGCCAAGTCTGTCTATACATACATTATTTCAATTTTGTATATACAGTGCACTCGCGATAATATGAACATCCCAAAATATGAACACTCTTTCCCTTCATTGAGTACTCTAAAATATGAACTTCTGGTTCAAAAGTTCATATTTTCGAGGTTCTTATGTTTTAATTTTATTCTTCTTCTTTGTATTTTATGTTTTTTTCTTTGTACCATGAAAAAAATGACCAACATGCGTTTCTTTTGTTGTTTTTAATGGGGATTGGATGTCGTAAAACTAGCTAAACGGATTTTTTCCCAAATTTCATAGCCTTTCGTAAATATGAACAATCTTGCAAAATTTAACTGGCCTGGTTTTAATTAGTTCTAATTATCGCGACTGCACTGTAATTGTAACCCAATTTGTGTAATATTCACCTTTCGCAAACTAGATTTGTTGTTTATTTTTATGGTATTTCTTTCCTTTAGCACCCACCTACTAAAAAATTAGCTAAAATTATGATTTTTTTTTTTTAAATGCGTGTTTTTGCCTGAGGATCACGAATCCGGAAGCGCTTTTTTAATTTTTTGTTTCTGTGGAAAGTTATGGTCAAAAAACCGAAAAATGATCCGGGTCCGATACCAAAATTGGGGCGGGATCCATGGTTTTTATGTGCAGAAACACCACCGACGCACTTTTTTATTTTATTATTTTGACATGTTGTCCCTTTTCTCTCTCTTTTCTGCACTCTCGTAAAGTCAACCCTAGTCCGTTTTTAGGGACGGCCTAATGTGATTACGACAACCACATGAAAACTTGCAACTTTGATTGCAAATATCTCTTCACAGAAGCATAAAATTAAAAAAGCGCTTCCGGATTCGTGATCCTGAGGCCAAACCCCGTCTTTTGAGCCCTCTCCCATAATTTTAGCTAATTTTTTAGTAGGTGGGTGCTAAAGGAAAGAAATACCATTTTTATATACTTACCCTAATATAATTGGAGAGGCATGAAATAATAGCCTCACAAGTTTCAATAACAATTCTCCCAAGGGATCTTGGAGAAATCGCTGTTAAGAACTTCAGGTCCTCAAATTTTTGTCCAGTCGCTAAGTATCGTAATGTGGCTGACAATCGCATACTGGGTGTTATTGCTTTTCGTAGCTGTGTGTCTTCTTTTTCAATTAATGGCGTAATAAGGCACAAAAGTTCATCAAATGCAGCAGAATCCATTCTTAAAAAATGTTTATATTCCTCTTTGCATGATATTTTAAGTTCGCTTAAAAGGTTTTCGTGTGTAAATTTTGCACGTTTTGTATATAAACTTTTCACCCACAACTTTTTCTTTTTAGTCTTTCTTTTTTTTTTCTTTTTTTCTAACAAAACTACTGCAGTGGCAAGTAGCAAAAAATCGATGAAGACATGTTTACGTCCGCCCACTACGAAATTTTATTGCAAATGGTGTTGACGCTTTATGCTTTAGTGTCGCCGGGCAAGCTTCAAGCTCGGAACACTTTGACGACAGCAAGCGACAAGCAGCATCTGTCAAATTTTAAATACACACGTTCTTACGGACACAATTATTTTGGCGACAGCACGACATCTTGGCTGCAGGACTGCAATTGTCGACGTCGCCAAATTAAATCTATTTCTAATTTTGCCGACGACAATGAGTAGATGTAGTGCTGCAAAATTAAATTGTCGCAAAATTAATCACATATTCTTGATTGTTCATGTTTTTCTTATTTATTTAAATAAAAATACACAATTTGTGAAATAAATATACCAAAATGTCAAACTTTAAAATCAGCGGTTTGCTATGTCGCTGAGGTCTTCAAAATGTTTAAGAAGCTAGCTTCAAGGCGACATTTGTCGACAAAATGATGTCGCTGTCGTTACGTCGTGAAGTTGCAGTCGTCAAAGTGTTCCGAGCTTCAAGCACCCGACATTCAACCCGACACTCACACATGTACTCGTTGCTGGGGTAACCAACAACGGATGCTTGAAATCGCCGACGAGCTTTACACGCGAAGCTCATTTAACAGATTCTTTATGTGACAACTCTCAAGCAATGCGAAGTATGCATAACATACCCTTTGTAGTATGTATATCGATGGTGGGCACCGCATTGCCTACGTGCATGCAGTGTTGCCGAATTGCCGAATTCGTCGTTATTTTGACGTTTGTTTAGCTCAATAACGTTTTGACGATTTTTCCCCCGTAATGACGATTTTTTTATTTTAGTTTTTCCACTAAATTACATATCGTCACCTGAAATGCAAAAAGACGTAACAACATCGTAACTGAAATGTAAAAAGGCTTGACTAATATTTTTATTTTTTTTCATAAAATGATGTGAGAGTTGTAATTCGATGAAATATGATGGACATATCAATCAAAAAGTGAATTTTGAATTTTTTATTAGTTACGTCTTTTTACATTTCAGGTGACGATATGTATGTATGTAAAAAATTTGTTACAGGAAAACGTAATCAAGAATACAACCATGCATTTATCTAGTTTTGTTCTACAACCGTGCTTTTAGTTATATTAAATTTGTTCTAGAATTGTAACCAAACCGTTAATTTGCTCTGCAGACACTGATTTGAAAGAGACAGAAAAGTAGGAGAGGGAATTTGTTTAGTCAAAATTATCTATCAGTTAATAAATGCTAATGTTGCACTAAGGGTCTTCATATCCATTTTGGTAATTTGTTGTTTGACACTCGGCAATTTTATCAACTGTGAACGTCCTTTTCAGTTTTCTTTTGTTAGGGCCGGTTACTCAATGTCTGGTTAACACTAACTACAGGTAAAACATCGTTATCGACGTTACCGACACAATATTATATGTATGGAGCCGAAGACGTCGATAACGATATTTAACCGCAGATTAGTGTTAACCAGACATTGAGTAACCGGCCCTTAGTCTGGTAAACTATGTTTATTAACAGCGGATTCGTAGCTCTTTTCCTAAAAAAAATAAATTGTAACAGAAAATTTAAGGAATTTGACTTACTCATATGCGTTATGCCTTTCGCCAGCGGGCGGATTTAATATTGAATAAATATCGAACAGCTGATTGCAGTTTAGGTTAGGTTAGGTTGATGTGGCAGTCGGTTCAATTTACCAACTCACTTAGACCTTTTGAAGGTCCATTGTGTTACCACTGCAGAACACGGGAACCTCGGTGACTATTCTTCAGAGAACCAATTTGAGGCTCTTATAAAGCGTAGAACCGGTTTTATTCCTACGTGTGATAGTTCCGTAAGAGAGCTAAAGAAGGGCCTGCCTAAAAAGCTTGCTCTCCTCTTGGCCAAAGCTGGGCAGCTACAGAAGAAGTGCTCTACGGTTTCTTCTTCTTCCTCATCTCTGCAACTTCTGCAATATTCGTGGGAGAAAATTCCTAGTCTTGAAGAGTGCCTGCCAAATAGCCAATGACCGGTTACACAAGCCGTGACCTTCGCAATGTCCTCTCTTGAGAGGCACAGCAACTCTTTCGTCTTTTTCTTTTTTATTTGCGGCCAAAGCAGCCTGGTTGTTCTACATGTGCCCTCCTCTAGCCATGACCTGTTGGCCTCTTGGATCATGCTATTTCGAAGTTCTAATTTGCAGGTTGCCATGGGTATCCCAATAGTGCCCCTGTTTTCACATAGGGGTAGATTCGTACCTTTCCTGGCTAGCTCATCAGCCCTGAAGTTTCCTTCAATGTCTCTGTGTCCCGGAACCCATATGAGGCTGACCTTGAACACGGTGCTAATATCGTTTAGAGCTGCGAGGCATTCCTGCGCAACCTTCGACCTCAGCATTACCATGTTCATTGATTTAATGGCCGCCTGGCTATCCGAGAAAATATTAATCGTAGTCTTCGTTACGGCATGTGTACTAAGGTACACAGCCACCTCTTTTATAGCTAAAACTTCTGCCTGATAGACACTGCAGTGGTCCGGAATTCGGACGGATAGTTCCAGTCCTAGTTCCTTAGAGAAAACTCCGTAGCCAACCCTATTGTCTAGCTTGGATCCATCTGTGTAAAAATTCAATTCCCCCCGTCTCCATGGTCTTGGCGTTTGCCATTCTCCTCTTGACGGGATGCTCGTCTTAAAGAGCCTATTGAAGATTGGTTTGGGAGCGGAGTAGTCAACTTCTTGGTTGTAACTACCCAGAGTGTGAAGTATGGAAGCGTGACCAAACCGCCGATCCTTCCATAGCACCATACTTCTTAGTTTGAGCGCTGAATCGGCGGCCGCGTATTTTCCCACCAGGTTTATTGCGGGCAAATTGGTAATCACCTCCAGCGCCTTATTTGGGGTGGTCCTTAAGGCACCCGAAATGCATAGAAACGCTGTTCTTTGGACCTTACTCAATAGTTTTAGGTAACTTGCCTTTTGAGTTGCTGGCCACCATACAAGTATTCCATATAAGAGTATTGGCCTGACCACCGAGGTGTATAGCCAATGTGTAATACGAGGTGTTAAGCCCCACTTGATTCCGACCGCTTTTTTGCATGTGTATAATGCAACGTTAGCCTTCCTTACTCTTTCCTCTATATTAGGCTTCCACGTTAGTTTCCTGTCTAATATGAGTCCTAGATACTTAACATTCTCCTTCAAGGATATCTCCACACCCAAAAAGATTAGCGGGGAGACAATGGGAAGCCTGTGTTTCCTTGTGAAGAGAATTGCTTCGGTTTTCTCGGGGTTTACTCCGAGTCCCCTACTCTCTGTCCAGTTCCTAAGCGTGGCCATGTTAGAGCGCAGAATCTCCATTAGGGTATTTGGGTATTTGCCTTTGACGGCAATTGCCAGATCGTCAGCATATGCTGTGACATGGCAACCCCCCCTCTCTAGTGCCACCAGCAGAGAGTTCACCGCCAAATTCCAGAGAAGAGGGGAGAGAACCCCTCCCTGAGGAGTGCCTCTACAGACCTTTCTGCTTATTGTGGTGTTGCCGAGCTTAGCGGTTATCGTCCTGCTGACAAGTATAGACTTGATCAGCACCGCCACATTCTGGTCAACTCCAAGCTCTTCTAAGGCACCCGTTATGGCGCTTGCGTTAATATTGTTGAAGGCGCCTTCTATGTCTACAAAGGCAACCAGAGCGTACTCTTTGTCTAATAAACTTTTTTCCACCAACCCAACGAGCGAGTGCAAGGCGGTTTCCGTGGATTTGCCTTTCGTATAGGCATGCTGCGCTGGGGAGAGCCTACTTGTTGGTATCACGCCCCGTACATAATCATCTATCCTCTCTAAAATTTTGAGAAGGAAAGTCGTAAGACTGATGGGTCTGAAGTCCTTAGGGTTGGTATGGCCTTGGGTATAAAGGAGACTTTTGTCTCTCTCCAGCCTAGCGGGATGTAGCCCATGTTAAGACAGCTTCTTATAATAACCACAATGAACGGAGAGATAATACCCCGTGATTGCTGCAGCTCTACCGGGTGTATTCCATCAAGTCCCGGTGACTTGTAAGGACCAAAAGTCTTAATAGCCCATTCGATTTTTTCGTTTGTAATCAGTCGGTTTCCCAGATCAGATAGCCCCCCTTCATTCTGGGGGTCATTAGGTTCCACCGGCTTGTTTCCAGGGAAGTGTGTGTCCAGGAGGGTACCTAAAGATTCCTCGCTCGTCGTAGTCCATGAGTTTCCTTGACCCTTGAGATAGCCAAGGTTGCATGGCGACTTTGCGAGAATTCTTCTTAATCTGGCCGCTTCCGTGGTTTCCTCAATTCCCTTGCAGTAACTTTGCCAGGATTTACGTTTCGCAGTTCTAACTGCTTTTTTGTATATTTTCAGATCAGCCTTGTAGGCTTCCCAGTCCTCTACTGCTCTCGTGGCTTTGGCCTTATTGAACATTGACCTATTAGATTCACGTTACAAGGATAATTGTTTCGACCACCAAGGTGGTTTGCTTTTTCCCCTGTATCGAACAACCGGGCATCCGGCTGACAAAGAACTATTCATGGCTTTAGTAACCTGATTAACCAACCCATCCAGCTCCACCTGCGTGGCGGGGTCTCGGGGAGGTATCTTTGGCAGTAAAGTCCATAATTTATTATTGTAAACCCCCCAGTCGGTATTTCTAACATTTCTGAACTCCCTTACTTGGGGGGTCTTAAGATCTATTTCGAATTCAATATAACGATGGTCAGAATAAGATTTTTCATTCAGTACTCTCCATCTCTTGATTTTATGGGCAAACATGTCTGAAGCCAGAGTTATGTCCAAAACTTCCTCTCTACTCTTTGTTATAAAGGTCGGCTCTGAGCCTAAATTCAAGACACTAAGTTTTTTCCCTAGAATGAAGTCTAGTAACGACTCACCTCTAGCATTCGTGTCCGTACTCCCCCACATCAAGTTGTGGGCATTACCGTCGCAGGAGGCAACCAGTGGTTTGTTCTTGAAGGCTGCTTCCTCGGCCAAGGTCCGAAACCCATCTGGTGGCACGTCCTTATCATGGGCCATGTAGGCAGAGGCTACCCAAAAGCTGGTTTTGTCCAGCTCAATGCTTGCCACTACCAGATCGCCGTCACTAAGCTGTGGGAGCAGGAAGATGTTTAAGTTGTTCCTTGCTAATATGCAAGCTCGAGTCTTACCTGCATTTTGTGCGGCAATAAGCATAAAGCCCTTCATCCCAAGTCCGCAGATTTTATTGCCGTGTATCCACGGTTCCTGGATGAGGGCAACGTCGAGTCCACCGGCAGCCAGGCGGACCTCAAGGTTCGCAGACGCGAGTTTAGAGTGGTGGAGGTTGATCTGGATCAGCTTCATCAGAATCTGTCCGTTTTACCTCCACCATCGTGACATCCACGTCCGCCTCTTCGATCTCCTCTCCCTCGGTGTCATCGGCGAGGAGGTCTTCTTCGTAGAATAATGGCCCCAAACCGGATAGCCTCTCCGAGTCAGATGAGCATTGGCTGGTGGGCAACCCTTCTTCACCACCGCTGCGCAGGCCGGACTTGTCGCTCTCCTCACTAAGGTCCAAGCTCGGCTCGTCGCTGCGGTAGATTCGAATGGTTGCGTCATTAAACCCGAATCTCACCACCCAATCCTTTTGCGCCAGTGGGGCTAGCGATTCGGCGTTGAGGATCAGCAACACCTGCATTCTATTCTCTACTGGCTCCTCTATCTTCCCTACCCTCCAATTATGAGTTGGCAGGTCCTTATTACAGGATCTGAAGATCCGCTCAATTCTTTCAGGCTCGGCGGGTTTGGCCGGAATCCAAACTCGAGCCCTCGGTCTGCTAGGAATATCTTCCTTGTTGACGGCCTCGAGCTTGGCTCCCGGCCAAACTTCACCTACCTTACTAACGGCCAACCTATAGAGCTGGGCTGACCTATGGTCCTCGCAGGCGATGAGTTTAGCTCTACCCTGATACCATCCGGAATCATGGCAGAGAGGAGGAGGTCCAGGATTTTCCTCTAGGACTTGGAGGTAGATTTCGGCGATCGCTTCCTCCACCAACCTCCACTTCTCTTTGGGGATAGTCCCTTCCTCCTCCCCTCTGTCGATGATTGCCAGTACCTCACCGCCTCCCTTCACTACGTCCCTGAAGGTGGGGTATTTATGGCCGCCTGTTTTTGGTCTTTTGGCGACCCCACCCCCTGCCTGTTCAGCAGACCGCTGCCTTTTTGGAGCAGAGCCTGCCGGTTTTCCCAAGCTGGCTACTACTCCCCTCGCCCACTCCAGTGACCTAACCTGCTCCTCCGTGAGCTGCTCTGTCGACAGGTCCCCGATCTTGCTCACGACCCTCATGGCCGCCTTTTTGTCATAATAGGCCTGCTTCGAGGGGCGGCCATGTGTAGACGACCCAACTTTTCTCGAGCTGCTCGGAATGTCGGCAGCATCCTGCCGGGTTATTTTTGAAGCAGGTGCCGCACCCCGCCCTTGGGTTAAGGTGTGTATGCTTTGGGGTCTGACTTCCCTAGGCGGAGCTGACGCTGCAGCTCCAGCCAAGAATCGGTTGGAGACCGGTTTGCCCAAGCCTCCACTCCCCGCTCTGCCTCCTATGGTATTCGTACCAGGACCAGCCCTACCGCTTAAGCCCCCTCTAACTCCTGTCACTGGCGGTCCGATAAATGCCCTGCTCGAGGCTGTAGCATTAATTGGAGCCACCCCTGTCGGTTTTTTGGAGGGCCGTCCTCCTTATTGTGTTTTTTGTTGAAGATTGCGCTCATAATTTTGGTCCCACGAGTGTCGGACAATGGAGGTCCGCCCGCACAGAGGTCCGTGTGCGCAGGTAAGGCTTGATAGAACCGGAGGTCGCCAGGTATCCGGAGCACTCCGTTCGAGACTGGGCTATTTGTTAATCTGGGTCCCCAGCCAGGCTGAACATCAGCACGGGTCGTTTACCAGTTTGCAGTTTACCAACTACCAGAAATATTATCAAGCTTCCTTCACGATAATTCGGTAACCGGTACACCGATAATAAAATAATTTACACATACAAAATACATTGGGAAAAATTACCGAACACAGAGTACCAAGCTCGGTGTGAAGACCCCTACTTTAAAACTGGATTAAAATCTTCAAAACCTTCAAACCAGTTGAGTCCAACTATTTAAAAGCAGTTGTGTTTTAAATTGTAATTTTAAATTGTCGTTAACAATTGCGAAACCACTTTTATTAACCCACATGTGATGTGGGTTCCATTTGGTTTTGTAATGTGTTGCCATATTTATTGGGCCGTATGCATAAAACCTAAGCAAATGCTTTTTCTTTACATTTCGGACCTTTAACTCAATTTGTTCAAATAAATTTAAGCTGAAGGTATGCAATTTTGCAATTGCTTAGTTTTTATGCATACGACTCATTGTATGTAATTCCTTTGTATTTTTTTTTTCTGTTAAAAAAATACAATAAACAAAAATTTGACGATTTTTTGGCCGAAATTACGATTTCTTTAGGGCAAAGGGACGATTTTCCGGCGAAAGCTTTCGGCAACGCTGCGTGCAAGGCTCTTCTAAGCTTTCTATATATTTTGTATAGACCAGCGATTGGCAGAGAGAGTTTTTACTCAGAACGCGCCTATACAAAATGTATAAAAAGCTTAAATGAGCTTTGCACGCGGGCAAGCTCTCTCTGCCCATCGCTGATGTATATACGTATGACTGCCTCAATTGCCAAATCAATTAACTCCATTAACAAAAACTTGAGCGATGCGATCAATTGATGTACATTACTATATTTTTTTTTTAATTCCCTTTATAATATAAACGGTAATAAAGAATATTATTATAAACGTTTTATATTATCTAGTTATTATAAATATCATAAGTTATTATTATACCAAGTTCCTTGACACTTATGTAACTTTTACGGTTTCTCAAAAAGTGGAGTTAGTCGATTTGGCTCATGAAGAATTCATATGCACATGTATCTGTTTGGTAAAGTCCTTTCCTATATATAACCCATTAGCGGATCTTGTAAACTGTCTATTTTGTGATTTGCAATGCTGAAGATTTTGAAAAAATGCTCATATCTTTCTTTAAAACTCATTTCGTGGGAAAATTAAATATTTTAGCACCAAAATAGTATATATATGTATATTATATTGGATGACTGAGTTGGGAGACAAACAAGGATTAAAGTGGCCTGTCCAAGTGTAACTAAAGAGAATAAGGGCGAAAATCAACGAATCATTAATCAATCCTTTCATGATGTGGCGCGGTGCGTGTCCCTTTTATGTTAAGCAAAGACAAAAAAGAAACAAATATACACTCTTCCTACACTTTCAATTCACTGGAATAATAAAAAGGAAAAGTTGAAAAATTTCAAAGAAGTATCTCTTCGTAGACTATGATGAACAACAGCCAAAAAGCAGGGGTGGGTACAAATATATGTACTTCCTATATATCGCAAAGATTTAACATCACATCAGGTATAAAGCGCCGCACCAAAAAAAAAAAAATACATACGAGAAAACCGGGAAAGGAGCATTGTAAAAATGTATAAAATGGCGATATTATTTGATGAAGGATTTGCCTATTTACATTTCGTGGACACGTTGATAAGATGAGTGATTGAAAGTGATGGGTGTCGGTTGTTGAGTAGGTGGAGTGGCTGCAATGGCAGTGAGGCTTTTAAATGGGGAAGTCATTTTAGCTTAACGAAAACTGTATACCGAAAAAAGCATTAATGTGTGGAAAGCACTGCTACCACAGTGCGAAATTTTTTTTATAGGGGAGCATTGAGTTGTCGTAAGTGTGTAATTCCTTATTGAGCCCATTCTACTGTCCAACCAAGAAGAAGGTAAATTTTTTGCAAGTTATTATGGATTTTGTTTCGAAGAATGTGGTAATGCAAGTTTAAGTGCCTGCTGTTCGCTTAAGTCTTAATTTCGGTCTTCTGTCACACATTCGTAACATTTCAAGGTAACAAATAGAATGTGAATAAGTGACATTTTAAGAAATAACAAATGAAAATTAAGAATATATGCCACGAGAAGATTAAGAAAACTGCATACATACAATGGCAGGGACACAGAGACGCTCAACGTGAATTTTTAAATGCATGTATGTATGTAAGTACATTTATGTACGGGAAAGAGTGCCATACAAAACGTGTATATGGATCAGCTAACATCATTAATTATTTTTACGAATTCCCATAGACATTTCGAGAGAGACAGCTCGACTGAGAGACTGTGTTGATCTGAGTCGCATTTGTTTATGACAATTGCACCCGTACATAAAGAAGCGCAAGTGTTTAGTAAAAGTTTATTGAAATTGCGATCACTCGCCTTACTGACTTGCGTGAATTTGCAATCACAATCAGTAATATTAGCAAACATGAAAGTAAATTTGACGATGTTTTAATGGTAAATTTGTATAGAAAATGTGTAGTTAATATGCATCTTTACACACTAATTGGTGATTTACCTACATACATATATACAAATGTATTAATTCCTTTACAAACGGCATTTTAAAAACAATTACATAAAGGTATTCGAAAGAATGTTGTGGAAGGGATTAAAAAATTTAATAGGCGGGGAAATATTTATCTTGGTATTTGATGAGTGGATATCCATCTCAAATAAACATTATGTTTCCGAAATCAAAATTTTAGAACTTGGATCCAGTGTTGCCATTTAAGTCCTGTGGTGGCTATATGTAGCTACCACATACTTTTTTGGCCACATAAATTTAAAATTGCCACTAGCCCTTTTTTAGCCCTTTGGAAAATTTATTCATCATTGACATGAAAATGTTGTATATGCTTAATTTGATCTATTTTTTTCATTTATGAAGGGATGAATTTTTAAACTAAGAAAGACTATGTGTGTGTGTATTGTATGTTCCTTACGTTTTTATACAAACTTTAAAAAGTGTTAGGGCAGTTAACTTATCTATTAACGATTTAACTATCCTTTGATAAGTTTACAGCCCTAAACACGCTTAACTTTTTAAAGGGCCCATAGATGATACCAGCATGCTAGCACCATTAAGTGTTGGTGCCCAGCCGATTGATGTATGTTCTTGTTGTGTGATTGTCCCAGCTGCTGGTGAGAGATTAAAAACGATTTTATGCAAGAATGATAGAATACAAGATTGCGCCGATCAGAGAGGATTTTTGAGAATAACTTTTGTGTGACGCCACACTGGTGCAATTGCGAGAGAGAAATGCCAAAACGTGAGCAAGAATGGAAGAAGAAGGAAAAATGTTGCAAGGGAAACGTAAACAAGTTGCACAAGTGTGACGTCATGCAAACCACGATTCTGTCAAATTCGTTAAGAGAGGAATAGCGGTCCGAGATCGGCGCAACCTTTGTATTCTCTCAATCGTGGATTTTATGATTGTACCAGCATGCTGGTGTCGTGAATGGTCAAATTGCTCATTATTTTAAAGGGCTGACTATAAGATGATTAAGCAAGCGTATGCAAACGTGCGAATACACGTAAATCCTATTCTGAAACTATAATGTACTTAACATAAAGTTTTGTCAAACGTCATTTGCTTAAGGAAAGAGTGATACTGGTCGCACCTTCCATACGGGATCAGTTGTTTGTACTCATATGTATGTATGGACATAGGTAAAACATGCAGTGTTGCCGCTTTGCTAATTTTTTACCGAAATTGGTAATTTTGTTCTTTATTTATCAATCGACATATTCGTTTCTTCGGTCACACTTAGGTTTGAAATTCTCACCAATCGTTTCTGTTGTTGTGACTTTTCGCTTTCACGCAGATATAAAAATTATAGCGGAATGGGGTGCTGGTTGCATGAAAAGCTTGTTGTTTTCGGATATATGTACAGACATATCTATGTACAGTTCTGGACATAAAATAAATTTGGTAATTTTTTATTGAATTTGGTAACTTTTTCTGGTGTTTTTGGTAAAAAATAAAAAGATGTTGTGGCAACACTGATATGTACGTGTGTATATTGGTCATAACTAGACAAATGTGGATTTTGAAGTGCTCCGAAATTTTAGTTTAGTTTAAAATAAGTTTGGTATTTTTTGTTGAATTTGGTAAAAAATAAAAAAATTGTGGTAACACGGAACACATGTAAGTAAAATATAGCCACCTAAAAGTATACACCTCGTTGCTTATGCAATTGACAGACTTTTCGTTCATTTTATGACAGTCAGCTACGGCAGCTTTTTCATATTATAGTCAGTCCTTAAGTAAAAAGTATTTTACCAGAAATTTCTTGCGATATATACTATGTGAGTCAAAGCCGTGTTTGTGAAAAAATTTTGAAGTTTCGGCTCTAATCATTTCGGTCTTTTCTGGACCTCATTTGTAAAGAAATAAATATTGTAGCAGCATGCTGGTATGTTATATTCCTCGAGCCTGATAGTACAATCTGATGATAGTGCCAGCAAGCTGGTGTATTTTATATAGATATATATGTAAGTAAAAAATTGTAGCTACCATTTTTTAGTCACAATGATTTTTTTTAGCTCTTTTTAGCCCTTTTTTAAAAGGAATTCGGCTACCTCTATAAATGATTCGCGGCTAATTGGATCTAGTTCATTTTAAATGTTTAATGACAGCTGAAGTGTGGCCGAAAAACAGCAAGATCTTTTACTTGATTTTCAATTAAATCTTGTCAAAAATATTGAAGCTATAACAACGGATGAAGCAAGTACGATGATTAAAAGCGGAAGGCTTATAGAACTTTACCAGCAGCTGTGCCTTGCGCACGGTCTCCAACTAGCAATTATCGATGTCCTGTATAAAGTAGAATACCTACAATACACAGTAAGTATTTTGAATTGGTGTTATTTAATCGTTTTTAAATAATTTTCAATTCGATTATAGTGACGACGATTTCGAAGACTTAGAAGAAGGTGATGGTCTTCTTATTTATAATGGTACTGAGCCTGTTAAATACACTGAAATATATGCTACGCCAATTTCTGCGTACGTTTAGAAAATTGCCCACGAAAAACGATTCGTTGCAGCAATATGTTAAAATTGAAAACAACAAAGGGTTAAAGCCACGATTGAGAGAAATAGAGATTGTGCCCATCGCGGTACCGCTAATCCGCTCTTTGTGATTTTGACAGAATAAGCTGTGTGCGTGACGTCATCTTGGTGCAATTGTTGATCGTGAGCATACGAAAAAACCAAATAATAGTTTTAATATTTGTGCGCTGATATTTTTGCGTGGTTTTAAACAATTATTGAGACATTAAAAAGCAAAATGAAGTGTGCAGTGGCAAAGTGTAATAGTGAAAACAAAAGGAAAGCGTGAGATAAAAGTTTTCTTTTCGTTTCCTACGGACGCAAACTTCGCGAAAAAGTGGAAGCAGTTCTGCCGGCGAGGAGATGCATTAAACACCAAATCGAGCTATGTGCTATGTGTGTGAGCTATGAGATTCTATATGGAACTATGTTGGCCTTTCCTTGGTGAATTCTAGTAGGTATATATACATGGCGAATGTAGACAGTTGCTGATTTAGTTTGCTGACAATAGTCCTGTTCGCGTACGCACTATCCAGTAAATCCAGTACTAATTTTACTGGTTTTTTACTGGATGTCGTTTTCGTACGCAAAAACTTGCAAGAAACTAGCAAAAGAGGGGAAATTGAGAGAGCAAAAATGACAGATGAACTTGCACAGCTGAACTTGCAAGTTTTACTGGATTTTTACTGGATAAATTTTTACTAGCAACTATTTGCTAGTAAGAAAAACAGCTGATGGCATGATGCTTAATGTAATTCACATTAACAAAATAATTGTTTGTGGTGCTTTTAGAGTTGCAATTGACAAAATAAACCCATTCAAATATATAATAAGATGGAAAATACTAGTTTTCTAAGAAAATTGCCTCGGAATATAACAAATAAATCAGCTGTTCATAAAACTAGCAACTTCTTGCTGGTTTTGCGTTTTCGTACTTTCTTGCATATTTCACTAATTGGGAGTAAATATTGACTTACTCTCCGAAATTTGGTTACTGGCAAGTTACTGGATATCTTTTGCTGGAGAATACGAAAACACATACAAAGCAATTTCTACAGTAAATACTAGGGATGCCAGTGTTTTTGACGTCCCGGAAATCCCGGGATTTGCTTGCATTAATCCCGGAATCCCGAAAATTTTGAAATATCGAATGATAGTAAGAATTTGTTTATTAATTTTGAAGTATGATTTTTGTAAAATGCCGTTTTGACTGCAATTAACAAAAAGCTTGAACTTTTAAATTGCAGTCTGAGCCTTTTTTGAAGAAGATTTCAATGAATTTACTCATAGCGTCGCTAATGTAAACGAAACAGAGAGTTTTAAGGAAAAGTGCGATAATTTTTTAGATCAGTCTACTCAAAACTTCCTCAAATCGAAAAACTTATAATTTGACCGACGTGCTAGTAAAAGAAGTTCAAATATTTTGTAATGGAGGAGAAAGGAGTCATTATGGATTGTGTATACCTTTTGACAGTTTAGCCTAAAAGTGTTGATGCCGAAATATGTTTTTCTTTAGTAGGTTTTGTATGTAAAAACTGCAGGTCAAGCTTAGCAGACTCCGCTTTGAATGCTTTGCTGCTCTTACGAAAACATTTTAATAACAACACCGGCAAAGAAGGGCTGTGTGTTTTTAACCAGACCCAACTACCAACATGTATTTCGACCCGCTGAATCCGATTCTGAGATCCGTTTGACTCGTACACCCTCAAAATTTCTAGTAAATTGCGAAAAAAATGGCAAACAATTCTCCATTCGCCATTTCTTTATAGAGTAGAATAAACATGTTTAGAGAAATTGTTTTTGTATATTTTTGTTTTACGTTTTTTTTTTTTTATTAATCGTCACTTTCAAAAGTACCTGGTATTTACATTATTATTTGGGATGTATACGTTCCTCAATTACATGGGTTTTTAAATACAATTAAAAAAATGTTTTACTTTAAAATTCGTCTGATTTAATAAATATCGCTAGCGTAGAGTGCAAAGTTGCTAAGTCCCAATTTAAAAATTGTACAGGAGAGGAAAAAACTTCGTATACCCATTTTCTTCAAGTATTTCGCAAAACTTTGAATACAACATTTTGCCTGTTTAAAGCAAAGCAAAACTCCATACGAATCGGAGGGATTCGATTATTATTAAAATATTTCGAACTTTTTTGTCCTTATCGAATTTTCGAAGCTTTTTTTGGCCTTAGTTAATTTTTATTTCATTGAATATAAACGAGAAAACATAAAACAAGGACCTTTACCCTTTTCGAAACGATAAAATTTTAATATATCTATCCTCCTATATCAAAATAAGATTTTTCCTTAAAAGTGAAGTTACCAACTTTTGACTCTAAGCTAGCGATATATGAGTTTTACAATCAGTTTATAGTAAATTTTTAATAGTTTTATTTAATGGTATGTTTAAATGCTTTCAGATATTGAATTTTTACTCATATTCATAAATTGTATGACTCATTACCTATAAAATATCCCGAAATCCCGGGATCCCAATTTTCCTGATATTTTGGCATCCCTAGTAAATACATACATAAGCTTCACTACTTACTTATTTTTGTTAGTACCTGCTTCTTTTTAGTTCTGGTATAAGGCAATGCACCAGTGGATAAAGTTGCCAGTCGCTAATTAATGCGGCATATTACCGCGCTGTTACGTACCTAATATAAAACCGAGGCCCACTTATAATACACTTAAAAGATCAGCTTAAATTATGTTTTACTTAAATAAAATATTTGTTTGCGAAGAAGCCGTACTCACACATCCTCTCGGATATGGTACAAAAGTCGTTAAATCAAAGCTGTGGAGTCAACAGCTGTGGAGTTTGTGGTAGTTTTCTACCGCCCACAAATATAAATATGGCTTTTTACAATGTATGCTTTGTGGCGAGTCCGTATTCACTTTGCTGCACACCTTCCTTTTGGTCTGGATGAAATTGCAAACATTATTAATACATGCATTTTTTCAACATCCGGTATGTGCTAAAAGTCGTACTTACCTCAATGGCTACATGTCTAAAATTATTGCTTCGTGTTCCTAATTAATAAATCTTTGTACATTTATTGATTCCTGCAAAATTGGACCATTTTATGTTAATACTAGCTTTTACCCGCGGGTTTCAGCCCACGTCAGAAGTAAGGGGTCATACAAACTCATTTTATTCATTTATATAAACATACTTTACTATAAGCACCTATGTACCATAGATATGTCTGCATACCAAATTTCAAGTTTATGTGACTTTTCAGAAGTTATGGCTGAATAAAAATTCCACGCCTATGAGATGATCCACGTTCCCTTTTACAGACTCATTTATGAATATATATACACCTTACTAAAAGCACCTACCATAGATATGTCTGCATACTAAATGTCATGTTTATGTGACTTATGGTTCCGAAGTTATAACTGGTAAAAAATTCCACGCCTTTGGGATTTGCCGCCCCCTTTCACAGTTTCATTCATATATATATACCTTACTATAAGCACCTACCATAGATATGTTTGCATACCAAATTTCAAGTTCATGTGACTTACGGTTCCGAAGTTAGAGCTAATTAAATTATTCATGCCCAGTGTTGCCGCGCCGTCTCAAGAAAATGTATCCCTGACCAAGCCAAAAATGTATCCAAATGTATCCAATTTTTTTTTTTTTTACATATACATCTCATAACTTGTAAGAAAACCAAAAATTTTCATAAAAAAGACATAATTTAACCCATACATACATGTGAATAAAATCAAACATTTGTAATTTCAATTTATAAAGTACATTTTTTGTGCATAAGTATTTTGCAAAGTAAATATAATAAATAGCAAGTACACTCTAAAAAGAGGATGTAAAACTACTACTGAAAAGTATCTATTTTTCAACAAGAATCTGTATAAATATACGTATAGGATGTTCAGTATTTGATTTTGAACTTGAGACCTTTAAAATATACACATAAATACACATATGTAGAATGTTTAAAATTTCAAAAATTTTCAAACTACAAATACATTTCCTACTAATAATAAACATTACTTTATTTTAAACATTTTATGTGTAAAAGTAAACAGGCAATGATTAATTTTATTACACGGCGTGCAAATTTGCATACATTAAAAGAGGAAACTGGTTACCTCTCTCCATATGCGCAAATAAACAACATTTTTTTAGAGTGTATTTAAAGTCTTTTCAGTAAAATTCATAAAAGTTTCCTTAAATAAATCAAATTTAGTTTTTTAAACTACATTGAAATCTTCTTTCTTTTTAAATTAACAAATGAAAATATGTGATATGAAAGAGAGAAACTGACATTTGCTTCCAAAAATTGGATTTGCTCACACAAGCTCTTGGCTCAATCCTTATCCATTCGTCCTGAAATATACTAGCCAGAAATGCGATTGCTTTATAAAAAAGAGAACCATTTTGAAATGTAAGTGTTTTTGCTCTCTAGAAAATAATTTATGCAACGTCACATACGCGGTTTTGTACTTTAAACGACGACATGTACATTAAGATCTTGCTTAAAGCATACCTTTATGCTAATTAAAGCAATTGCGCTTATACCTATTTTGGTGAGATCTCTTCATATGTTCATTGCTTCGTTCACAAAAAATAAAATGCTTTAATTTCACGCTTAAGTAGCGATTCTTTATACGTTTACAAAACGTAATGCTTTCTACCATCTTTAATGAAAATCGATTTTTGAACGAAAAAAACTTTATAGGAAATATAAAATTTTGGCCTATTTAAAAAAGTATCTACATTTATACTGACCGGAAAAAATAAGTATCCCGCAAAAACTCGTCTAAAAATGTATCCAATTGGATCTATTTAGATCCAAATGGCATCCCTGTTCATGCCTATGGGAGGTTTTCCAATACCGCCCATTTTTTCCCATGAGTGTGGAATTAATTTTATTTATCTCGACAGCAAGCTCCAATGCTCTACCACAAATATTTCAAGAGATATACAACATGAAAATTTTAGTTAGTATAGGAGGTGCCACTCCCTATTTTCCAGTGCTGGCCATTTTTCTCTATGCCTATAACCTTCCCGGGGTAAAAGCAAATAAGTATGCATAGTTTCGTGCGATTCCGTGCCGCGGTTCAGAAGTTTAAGGTAATAAACAAACAGACATTCACATTTATATATATAGATTAACACATTTTTCTGCATTGTTTACATATTTTTCTTTGCGTTTTGGCATTTCTCTCTCGCAATTGCACCAAGATGACGTCACGCAAAAATTACGCTCAAAAATCCTCTCTAATGGGCACAATCTTGTATTCTATCATTCTTGGGCTAAAGCTTATTTTAGATTGTACAACAAAATGGAGCAGTCTTTTGGATATGTTGGAGCGTTTTGTTTTACTTGAAAAAAGTATTAGAAAAGCAGCAATTGAAATGAAAGTTATTAAGGAAGTTGTCAGCATACTTCAGCCCAAGGCGTAACAAGGTGGAAGTGATTTCGAAATTTCTCTAGAGCTGGAAAACAATCGATGGTATCGATGTTTTAAAATTTTTTCCACCATCGATGTTTTTCCCCCATTATCGATAGTTTTTCTCTCATATACATACAATGGAATATACATAATACCAATTTCCCCACGCCATCCTGAATTACTTTGATCGCTCCCCCAATTACTATCGCGAATTACCCCATTCACACGGGCACATTCTTAATTCAATTTGCCAGTTCTCTGTCTCTGTGTTTTATTTTTGTTTTCTTCGCCTGCAAAAATTCATGCAAAATGTAGGTTCTTCCTAAATTCTTCCGTATTAAATTAGAGATATACCCATTTATAAACTTTACTTTTCGTACTCAGCAAAAAATTCAAGTTTTGATTTGTGAGCTAGTTTCGGTAAATTTCCGATAAAACTTTGAGACGGCACCGATTTGTTCGTAATTCGCATGGCAATTGCTCTCAAAATGTTGTATGGCGAATTACATAATTCGAAGGGTAATTGGAGTGCGAATAAGGAAAGCCGTGGGAAAGCCGTATTATACATTTTCGGCGATATTACTAGTCGAAGTTTCAAGTGACTAAAAATGACTGTTGATTGTTTAGATTTTTTTTGTAACGGTTTTCTATCATATAAAAATAAATTGTTTTGTTGTTGTATGGAAGCAAATGAGACAAGAAATAATTCTAAGAAGATCAACGATAATTTTTAGGCATTTGAATCTTTCACTTTAATGGGCTAAAAAACTGCGTACTCAAAATATTTCTAAGAAATTTAATTGAAAAGATCGAAATTTTTTTGAATTTTTTTATAGCACCAAGTTTGAAACTTGGATTCAAACGGTTTTTTAGGAATGACAAAAAATAACTAAAATTTAATAACAAAACAAAAACTGTTATATTTTAAAACAGACTTCGGAGGTCACTTTTCTAAAAATTTAGCTCTTAACACTAACTATACATAGTCTTATACGGGACAGTCTTTTTTCGTACATTGCCCTGTTACTTTATTTACTAAATACGGGACGCCGAATGTTCTGTATTTCTTTTAATGTCCCTTATTTGTCCCGTATTCGGTAGTTTGATGCCCTAAAGGCTCTTAAAAATGGAATGCCAATGAACCATTTTTTTTCTTAAATCTGGACGCTTGTGTTTCAAATCTAGGAGCACATACATATGTATGGATATGGTTTCTGAACTTATAATTTTGCGTAGAAAATCTGGGCATTTGTGAGTTTGAATAGAAATTGGACGGTAATGAATATTGTTCAAATTTCTAAAAGAAATTTCCATAGTAGCTTTTCATTTTCCTTTGATTTAAGTTTTTTCGAGAAATTTGTCTTTAAATTGACATTGTTGTTTATAGTATATTCTACTATTTCCATTAGCGCACACAAGGGGTGGGTTTTGGGGTTCAAACCCCCCCTAAAGCTAATAACCTCAAATACAAAATGTATCTTAAAGCTAAAGGTACTGGCCCAATGCAGGCTTGCGTTGCTTGCTTCGCTCCGAGAAGTGTCAAAAATTATTTGGAATATATTAAAATGTATAAAGGCTGGCCAAATGGCAGCTTTTCTGCACTTGCTTTAAGCACCTCAAAGTTTGAAATAGGCAAATGTTTTATTTTAAAGCGTTTTGTAGGCTTTTGACAAGGAGGCATGTTCCTGTTCAAAATACATAAATTCAAACAAAAATTTGCTTACTTAATTAAAAAAAAAGCAATTCGAAATGAAATTTAACATATCGTTATATTATAGTAAAAAATTGCAAGGCTCACTTTTCCAAATTTTACACGAGAGGAAAAAACTTTTTATAGCTCTTTTCTTCAAATAAATAGCTTTTTTAAGTTATAGTTTTTTTAGTAAATGTAGATATACATATACATGTATCATTATTACCACTTCTTTTAAATACAAACATTTTTTCGCATTATCTTATAAATAAATCTGAAAGTTTTTGATACATCTTCTAGAGTTTTCCAGGATAATAATAATTAATGTTAAGGGAACAGACACTGACTTTTCAACCAGCCAGCTGGTTACTTTGACAGCGTTTCAAGCCGCCATTCGGCCAAACAAGTTTTCAAACTAAATCAAAGCAAACTAAAGTCAGCAAAGGCACGCAAAGCAAGCCTGCATTGGGCCAGCGCCTTAAGAATCCAGCTCTCAAGGGAATTATAAGAAATATTTATTATAATTTCTGTTGCTTGAAAAAGCGCTTTGCTTTTGCTGTAAATTTTCATGAGGAAATAAATATACGAGCATTTTTTTCTTGAGAGCTGGAAACTGATTTATGAAAATTTGGTAGAAGAAAATTTCTTTTCCATTTCTCGTCCATCGTTTTATATGAATTTTTCGTTTTTCTTGAGAGTTCAGTTAATTTTTTCGGAACTCGAAATATTAAAAAAATTTTGCAATCGTGAAAAATCACCATCTATCGAAAACCAGAAACCAGAAATCGAAAAAACGAACATAAAAGTGCAAAAATTCATGGAATCATTAAATTTATTTTTACTGACTCTTTATTAAAATTTTTTATTAGGTACTTTTGAAAGTTGAGCGCATCTTGAGTTTATAGAACTTTTTATTAAACAAGTAGTTTTTAAGGAAAGAACACAACCAACTTCAATTCTCATATACAAATTTAGGGGTACCGTTAATTTCTTCGTGATCCAATCATCGGATCTCTAAACCAAATTACGGGACGACCTTTGAGGTACCATTTTTCCAATAAAAAAAGGATTATTGAAATCGGTTCGCGTGGTAAAAAAGTTATGTATTCCGGCGAATTGATAACCTCCCCTTTTTTGAAGTCGGTTAAAAGTATTTGAGTTCTGTTAATCTTATGTAAATAAAGTGCAGTTTATGAATTTTAAAATGTTTATTTATTTATTACATACTGTACATAAAACTTGCATAAATGTATTGTAAAGAGCGTATTACCAAGCAGTATTTTCCGGTGATATATCTTCAGAAATATAAAGCCCCCCTAAAATATATTCCTGGGTGCGCCCCTGACTATTTCAAAATTTTTTTACGTATATGGATTCTAAAACCAACAACAAAATATACACAGCTTGCTGTATTTTGCTATCACCTGTCCAATGTGTAATGTGTGGTAATCTCCAAATTTTGTGAAGAGAGAAGAACTCATTAGGCGAAACCAAGGCGAATTTATATAAGGTGGTGTTGTTTCATCAGCTGTGAGAAGCGTTTGATTGTCAAAATTTTGAATTTCGTTCGTTCGTGAGTGAAAACGTGAGAGTGTTTGCATTTTCTGTCGCCCTTATTCATTCGGGGAAGAATAGCTGAAATTTGACAATGGCCCGCTAAAAGCAAAAACAAAATACAAGTAATAGTTGTATTTGTCCAATCGATACCACCTTATATGTATTCGCCTTGGGCGAAACCAAGGCATAACAAGATAGAAGTGATTTCGACATTTCTCTCTTTTGAACTGCGACTAAAATGTCAACTCTTAACCCTGTACTATTCAAAATTTTAATTTTTTTAAT
The DNA here is from genome assembly GCF_013731165.1 of Rhagoletis pomonella. NCBI lineage: Eukaryota > Metazoa > Arthropoda > Insecta > Diptera > Tephritidae > Rhagoletis > Rhagoletis pomonella. The sequence goes on along the minus strand of NW_023458558.1, from coordinate 78,239,522 downwards.
ATAAATTTTCAATTGTGAGCTGTGCGACTGATTTTAAATACATAATAAAATGAAAAGGAATTACGGGCGGTATGTTGTGTTTGACAAGAGCCAGGACAATAAACTTGTGCGTTATTTTAAAACTCCGAAGTATCAATGCTTCATTAGGAGACTCTTCACGTGTGCGCGAAAACCATTTTAGTGCCAGTGACTTTATTTGTTGTCCATCGCAGCCGGGTATTTCTAAGCGGACGCGTTTGTTCCCAGGTGCAGGAATTATTATACCGAATATGAAGAGAAAATTTTCCACTCATATACATGGATAGACCAAATTTCAAATGGTGGTCTAATAAAACATAAACCGGAATTCCTTGTTGACACAAAGAAACTGAAATTAACTTTTAATAAATTTAATGGAAATGAAATTTCGAATTGCAAAAATTTAGTAGCCGAATTATTGAAGTTATGTTCTGATGTAAATTAAGAATAATCAAACCTTTTTTTAAATGTCCAATATACTTTAGAATTAAGTATTAGAATAAAAATAAATAAATGCTTAAAAGCATTGGGCTAGTAAAAGCAAGAAAATTGCCAAAATGGGTTTTAAATGAGTGTGTTTCACTTAGTGTGTAATTTTGTGTAAGTATGCATTTCCACATTTACATTAAAACGAAAATGCAATTCTAAAATGAAGCTGATTCTAATGAGAGTTTAAACATTTTCCTATCTACAAAAACTTTCATTTCAAAGATATTAGCCCGCAGTTATAGTCAAAATAAAGTCGACTCTAAAGTTGACAGATAATCTATTGAAAGTTATGTCAAAAAGGTGCTTTTAACTTTAGGAGTCGACTTGTGTTTTGTTTGAGTTTTATCAAATATGGTAAATGCATAACAAAGGGTTAATTTCTTTGTTTACATTTTTTGACATTACAGTCAGCTATGAGAGAGCTCGACTGAATTGTCACTTCTACCTGGTTGAATATGCCTTGTGCGAAACCATGATAAAAAATAGCAGGGTAGAACCGCTGAGAGGAATTTTTCAAATTCTTGACGTTTGCAAGCAATGGTATTTTAAAATTTTACACACATTCTCATTTTCAATCTCAAACAACAACAACTTTGAACAATTCCTTTTTTTACTCTAAATTTTATATTATGTTGGCAAACTTAAAAAAAAAATCATGGCCGACGAATTGAGAGAACGGTTTTACCTTACTATGTTTTTATCAGATTTTATGAAGGATTGTATCTCCAACATGAGAAACCCTAAATAAGAAGGCTTCCACGAGAACGTTATAAAAGTAGAGAAGTTCTTCAAGATCGAAGAGAAGTTGGTTCCTTCAAAGGTACGCTTTGCAGTTCAGCTCTTTCCGGATGCTATGCACTGCATTGCGCTTGGTCGAAATCTGAGTTTGAAGATAATCCTTTGAAAACAACTTCTACTTCAAAAGTAGTCAGATATTTTCCTCATGCCTAGAAATGCTTGTAACAAATTTTCCGGGGCAAAAATCCTGAGCACAAAATAAAAAGCTATGGAAAAGTATTTCACAATTGCGTGATGTTACAACTGAATATTTCATAGGATCATTGGAAAAGGTTTTGTGGAAAAAATTGGGAAAATTATTTTATGTCCCGTATTCGGCTGCCATAAATATTGTCACCGTAACTATCAACTGTGATATTAGCCACCTTATAATAGTGCGATTCATAAAACGTCGCAAAATGGCATTTTTGGCGAAATGGCAATGTTGCGAACAGAGTGGTATGAACGACCTATCGCAACTCCGGATTGCAAATGTAAAATTAATAAAAAAATTCCGCGCGTTAGAGAAAAAGAAACGTTTTTACAATTATATTTCGAAGTAGCCTTAACTGATCTACTTTTTCTTGAAGTATTTGAAGACGATAAAAAAACCTTGGTTTCATGACTTTGACTTTGCAATGATTGCTAGCTCAAATACCATGGCAATGTCGCAATTTGGTCGCAAGAAAATTTCCATACAGCTGTGCCGCAAGGTGGCAAATTTTGCGACAAATGCGACATTTGCAACAACTTTGCGACGTTTCATGAATCCCACTAATATATTTTAATCAAATAAAGTTATTAGAGAACAAGTAAGAAAGTCTAAGTTGGGGCGGAGCCGAACATTAAATACCCGGCGCAAGTATTAAATACATATATGTTTTTCACCTTTCCGAAAGCTACCGCTACATGGTAAGCCGGGGTGTATCAATTTTGAGTAAATTAGCGTCCTTAAATTTCGAAATATTGAAGTTTCAAGCATTTCCGAAATTTACCGTTATATGAAAAGCGGTCGTAATTTTAGTCCGATTTCAATAATTTTCAACGTTTTTCTTCTATGTGGCAAGCACAATAACCACACCAAGTTTGGTACAAATTGATAGAACGGTTACCGAGATACATATATGTGATCATAAGTGGGCGGTGCCACGCCCATTTTCCAAAACTTTATCATAACCGGATTTCTTGGTAAAGAAATGTTGGAAGCATCAATTTTGAATAAATTAGCTTTAATATTTACTGATTTATCGAAGATTTCGTATTTCTCTAAATTACTGTTATATGGGATGTGGGCGTGGTCATTCTCCGATTTTCAAAATATTCGGCCATTTCGTATGTTATATCAAGGCCAACAACATTTTGGAGGAAATTGATGCAACGGTTACCAAGATATACACATGTAACCATAAGTGGGCGTGGCTACGCCCATTTTCCAAAAATTTATAATATTCTTATTTTTTGTCTAAGACTTATTGTAAATATCAATTTTGAGTGAATAATCTTCAGTAGTTACTAAAATATCGCCGTTTTCGTATTTCTGAAAATTACCGTTATATGGGAGGTAGGCGTGGTTATTGTCCGATTTTGCCCATTTTCAATACCATCCGTCCTACACCCGAAAGAGGTACACGTGCCAAGTTTCGTTAGGATATCTTAATTTTTACTCGAGTTATCGTGTGCACAGACGGACGGACAGACGGACGGACAGACGGACGGACAGACAGTCACCGCTTAATCGATTTCTCTTTTCATTCTGATCATTTATGTATACATTTGTCTATATCTATCTCGATTCGTTTTGCCTGTTACAAACAACCGTTATGTGAACAAGCTTATAATACCCTTGTGCACAAGTGCGCTCGGGTATAAAAATGCAGATATGTACACTTATGTACGTTGCTGGGGAAACATCTATGGTGCACGAACATCGATGGTTCTTCAGCTCAACATTTTTCTCTTTTGAACTGTGACTGGAATGTCAACTCTTAACCCTATACTATTCAAAATTTTAATTTTTATAATTCAATAATAAAATTAAAATGAATTACGGGCGTTGTGTTTGGCAAGAGCCAGGCCAACAAACTTGTGCGTTGTTTTAAACCTGCGAATTGTCAATAAGATAGAATTTGGTGAGTTTAGCCCAGACGTTGGATGTTCGCTACAAAACAGTATGGTCTTGGGTGAATTCTGGAAACTCGAAGGTGGAAATAGACCGAAAATATTAGCTGTGTTTTCGTATTCTCCAGCAAAAAATATCCAGTAACTTGCCAGTAACCAAATTTCGGAGAGTAAGTCAATATTTACTCCCAATGAGTGAAATATGCAAGAAAGTACGAAAACGCAAAACCAGCAAGAAGTTGCCAGTTTTATGAACAGCTGATTAATTTAATATTTTCCGATGCAATTTTCTTAGAAAACTAATATTTTCCATCTTATTATATATTTAAATGGGTTTATTTTGTCAATTGCAACTCTAAAAGCACCACAAACAATTATTTTGTTAAAGTGAATTACATTAAGCATCATGCCATGCTGTTTTTCTTACTAGCAAATAGTTGCTCTATAAGTCACTCATCATGCCCGTGCTGGTATATGGCGCAGAAGCATGGACAATGACAACATCCGATGAGGCGGCTCTTGGGGTGTTTGAGAGAAAGATTTTGCGGAAGATTTACGGTCCTTTACGCGTTGGCGACGGCGAGTATCGCGACGATGGAACGATGAGCTGTATGAGCTTTACAACGATATGGACATAGTGCAGCGAATTAAAATACAGCGGCTCCGCTGGCTTGGTCATGTCGTTCGAATGGACACCGACGCTCCAGCTCTGAAAGTATTCAACTCGGAACCCGCTGGTGGTAGCAGAGGAAGAGGGAGGCCCCCACTGCGATGGAAAGATCAGGTGGAGAAGGACTTGGCTTCACTTGGCGTTTCCAATTGGCGTCAGTTGGCACAGAGGAGAAACGACTGGCGTGCTTTGCTGAACTCGGCAAAAATCGCTGAGGCGGTTACAGCGCCAAAAAAGAAGAAGAAGAAATAGTTGCTAGTAAAAATTTATCCAGTAAAAATCCAGTCAAACTTGCAAGTTCAGCTGTCATTTTTGCTCTCTCAATTTCCCCTCTTTTGCTAGTTTCTTGCAAGTTTTTGCGTACGAAAACGACATCCAGTAAAAAACCAGTAAAATTAGTACTGGATTTACTGGATAGTGTGTACGCGAACAGGGCTATTATCGAATGACCAAGTAAATGTTCTGTTGGGTTAGATAGTGAATAACTGCAGCATGACATTAAAGAAAATTTTATAGCGCATCCAGAGCGAACTTGGAATATCCATCTTCCGATCTATAGTGGGGGAGTTACCTTTGAAGGCAGACTACTTATGTATGTTTATTATTTGATATCCGTACTCACGCATTCAATTACGATGAATAGCGCTACAAATAAGGAAAAGCGGGCAAATTACGTCCTCCAATTAAATGAGTATATTTCAAGGGGAAAGTAAATAGTTTGGATGGAAGAAACAAACTTTAATTTATTTTGTCGTCATACCAAGTCCAAAGTCGGCAGTCGTGCTGTGCAACGAGCTCCCGCAGCCAGAGCACCGAACGGCCTTCCTGTTCGTTATGGATACGCAAATTGTTAGACAAATGGGAAGAGCAAGGCAATACCCTTAGTGGCTTAGTTATTGTATGTGACAACGCTGCATGTCATACAAACTTGGAAACTCACATCCAAGAACATTGGGGTGGAAGGTCACAAAGCTTAAGGTTGGGTCCGTATAGTCCACTGTTGAACCCAGTCTAAAATATATGTGAAAAAATAAAATGTCACGTTAAGTGCCATATGGACATACCTTAAACAGAAGGCTGCGGGGTATGCGAGCTAATAGAAGACGCAAAAGTTACAGCTACTGAAGGGGATTTCGCAAGAGCAGTGCAGCACAGCACCACTTTCTATGCGGATGCAATTGCTAAACGAGATATGAGAGATGGGGAATAAAATTTTTTAAAAAGGCATTTTGTTTCTTCGATGTATATAAAATATGGATTTTTGTTACACATTCTCCCGTCATTATCATACCTACATGTATGTGTCACAATTCATTCTTATATTGCACCTATATTCTTTTATATACATTATTCTCCTTTTACTATTGCACTCACGTCTTCATTATCCCCATTCTTTAATATTACCCTCATGGAGATCGTACATTCCTAAATATACTTTTATACTCTTGTTTAACTTTAATACATATTGTATTGTTCTGAACACATTGATAACGACGAGCTACGGACCACAGCTACCAATTTGTTATCTTCATTATCTAAACGCTTTGTCGATGACATGATTTTTTTGAACGCGACAGCGACATCATGAATTTGTATGAGTTTGACATAAAAGAAGAGGAAGAACCTGTCGCCGTAAAAATAGAAATAGATCTAATCTGGCCACAACCACAGCCGTCACGTAGCCCCGTCGTCACCAAAATAATCATCTACATAAGAGTACTACGTGTTAAAATAATTTGATGGCTGTGGTCTGTAGCTCGTCGTTTTCATTGTGTTCGGGCTATTAAAACCTAAAAAAAAGTAGTTATAATCTGATCCTTCAGCAATATTTAAACCGAATCAGAATGAAGTCTATGTACAGTGTAGGAGTCATTAAAAAATCCAATTAATGCCTTCTAAAATCCCATTGACCATTCTAAAATCCAATTGACCCGTTTTAAAATACAACTGACTACTTTGTTTGTGTTATTTTATGGCCTTAAAACTCTAAAATTGAATTAACGCTTTCTAACATCTAACAGGAAACGGGGTAGCCTGTGTATTGAAAAATAAATTTTCAATCAAGAAGAAACTGATAGCCGTTTCCGAATATTCCTGTAAAGAGACACCGCAAAAAAAGCTGTTGACGTTATGGCAGTTAGGGATGCAAATTTTGGGTAGTAACATCGATACATCGATGTTTCGATGCATCGGAAAAATGAACATCGATGCTAAAATACATCGCCAGAAAAACATCGATATATCGATGGTTTCCGATGCTTCGAAATTTGTTAGGAAAATTTAATACTATTCAATTCCAACCCTATAAATAGAATAGAAATGCATGCCGTCGTAAGTTCCCTGAGCCTAAAGTTACAAGGCCCAATTTCGTTGAAATTTCAAAGGGATCGCGGTCCTTTTGTAATGACTAAGTGCATTTTTAATATCGAAAGATAAGAGTAAACTCGAAATTTCTGAATGTTCCTTTTAAAAGAATAAATATTAAAATTCATGGCCAGTCAAAAAATTTTAGGAGCATAATTCGATGTTAAAACATCGCTGAAACTGGCATCGATATATCGTCAATTTAGCGATTTTAGGAAATTGTAAACATCGATGGCAAACATCGAATTTCGAACCGATATTATCGATGTTTCAAAAATATCGATGCATCGTTTGCATCCCTAATGGCAGTTAGTGTTGCAAAACTATTGATGGCACTATCTGTAGTATTGATAGTTTATTTTTTTGGAGACTATCGAAGACCATCGATGGTTTTTTCAAAATATTGATAGTGATTTGTACTATCGATAGTTTTACAACTCCAACAAAAAAATAGTCCACATAACTATTTCAGATTGTGAATTCAGAGCATGTTCTAACCGACATCGAAAACATGCTTTCGTTGCAAAACTGGTTTTCGATCTAAAACTTGTGTTTTCGTCTCTGTGAAATCTGACGCTAAAAACTACTTCAAAACTCACGTTCCACTCATTCCAGTCGGTGTCTGCACTAGTTTTTTAGATATATTTATCGAAGTGGAAGTCATATTTTATAATCTTTAATACGCCAGTTCGGGTTTATGTATTGTTAATTGGCTGGCCAAATTAAAATAAGAATAAAAGAAGAAAGGTTGTTAATGAAAAGAAAATTAGGAAAATTATTTTGGTTTTAGTTGTTTGTGCTTCCGACAGGGTAGGGAGTATGAAACGAACGAAAAATGACACTGAAGATGGCACAACGCCGAAACCCAAGAATGATAGAATACAAGATTGCGCCAATCGAGCTGAGAGCAACTGGGTGTGACATCACATTATTTTTAGAATGAGAGTTTAAAGAATAATTTTGAAGAAGAAGAGGAAGGAGTGAACAAGTGGCAAGAATGATAGAATACAAGATTGCGCCCATCAGAGAGGATTTTTGAGAATAACTTTTGTGTGACGTCACACTGGTGCAATTGGGAGAGAGAGAAATGCCAAAACGTGAGCAAGAATGGAGGAAGAAGAAAAAATGTTGCAAGGAAAACGTAAACAAGTTGCACATGTGTGACGTCATACAACCAACGATTTTGTCAAATTCACTGAGAGAGGAATAGCGGTACCGTGAAGGGCGCAACCTCTATTTCTCTCAATCGTGAACAAGTGGTGCGAAATAGTGATGTAAAACTAGATTGAATTGTACCTACTCTTCAGCTTCTTAAATTTGAACGTACATTCGGTACAATCACATTATTTTAGGTAAAACGAAAACTCTAGCAGCCGGTGTGGACAGCCTTCAGCACACAATCCCAGAACTCGTTTTCAAAACGTTTTCGTTGTTGGTCAGAACATGGTATAAGTTTTACAGTCTTTTAAACAAGATAAACAATATTTTTTGATTTATTTGATCATTTTTCTGTTTTTATCTGTTTTTTGCTGAATAATATGTAAATCATTTTTTAATTTAACGTTTTTCGTTTTTTCAATAAAAAGAAATGACGAACAAACTTTAATACTTATTAGTTATTAACAAAGTTAGGAGCATTTTGAAAAACCGTAAAGCCTCATTTGTGGTCTATTATCGGAACACTCCGAAAACACTCCATCTTAGTTATCTTCGGATGATAGAGTCCTTTTCACAAAATCATAGGTTAATACACCCAGAAAAAAGTCAGCTAAATATATTTCTTTCAACACATAATTTGGTTATAGTTACCTTAACTAGTTATAGTTACCAAATCAGGGCAGCCCGCACGGTGTCTTTGCGGATTTTCTGTGTGCACTTTTTGGGAATCCAAAATCTCTCATTTATGGAGTGTTAAAAACACACTTTTAATATATCGCACACCGTCCTCAAAAGAGTCACAACTAGTAAAACTAGTTGAAAACAATTTTAGGGTACTCACACATGAAAAAACATTAAAAAAAAACAATTAGAATTGTTATAAAAAAAAATTCAGCCGCTATTTTATCAAATTTGATATTAGATTGAATATACATATTTCCACGTTATGGCGCAACTAAACATGAAAGACGCCATTGCCATGCCTCAACATTATTTTGTGTTCGCGGAAGATTATATAAAATGTTTTCAAAAACGGACCAATAATTAGAACCATATATCGGAGCTTTTAGCTCTTTGGTTTTTGAGGTCTTCCCAAATATATAGCATTCTTCAAAAAATTTCGCAATTTTCAAAAAATTCTTATCATTATTTTTTAAAGTTGTATAAAAAGTCGGTATTTCGTCAGCAGGTACAAAAGCAAGGGCTTTAAGTTCCCTAATTTGAAGACAAACTCTTAATTCCTCCCATATTTGTTCTGAAACCCTTCTTTCTGAACTCGCCTCCGAATAGGTAATTTGGCCTGAATGAAAACAGCAGCCTTTGTATTTTCTGGGAAATTTTTTTTTAAAGATTTCAACTGATTTTTTCGAAATCAGTTAACGAAACGTTATTATCACATGCGAACTTCAACAACTCATATAAAAATTCGCGGTAGCACTTCAATTTTGTGCGTCATGAGGCAATAAACAAGCGGTACAATTTCATTGCATAATTTTGTGCCATACGTCCATGAATTGTAAATAATTGTCTCATGAGAGGAACAACTTTAAATGCGCCATCCATTATCCATATCCTACTATTCCCAAGTAAGCGGAAGTTCTTCACAGTTGCTAGCAGCATTTTTTGAATGAAGCTAAAAAATTTTGACCTTCACCTTTTGGCATATCACGCGGAATTTCCAAATCTTCTAAAGATTCGGCTGCTTTAGCTGTAGCAGTGGGCGTGGGTAAATATTTTCGCGAGTTTTTGCTACTGTGGGCCGTAACCCTTGCGATTATTTGGCGCGGTCTCTCCGAATAGTTAGCTGCATTTTTTAATGATGTGTCTGTTTTGCAGAAGTCAACCTGAGATGCCATGGTCTCATGGCTATTTTCGGCAGAACTTTTTACTAATTTTTTGTCACCCGTCCCTTGCATATATACGAATTTCTTTTGTCGCAAAGCTAATACACTCGATTGTCACGTTTTTTATCTGCGTTGTACATATAACCATTAAGGCAAAGCTTCATGCCACCTTTATTTAATGTTCCATGTCCACGTGCCCTATTTAATCGACATAAGACAATTAATGGGTAATTTTGTAATAAGTATTACAATCATTACACTGTTACTTACCTTCGAAGTAGTTTCAATTGGATTTAAAGGCGTTTTCCCGAAGGGAACGCGATAAAATTTTCTAGCTAGTAGACGGCAGAATAAAAAAAATTGTTTTCAAAAGCCATACCTACTGGGTTTTGAATTTCAAAAGTTTTGTACAGTATCGCGTGATTTTGAAAATTTGATGTATGTAGTACAATAATTTCATATATAGAGAATTTTAAACTGCGGCGCCATAAATAATAAAACAATACATATAAAAAATACGTACACAAATATTCGCCTGAGGCGCTTTTTATTTTAAATAGAAAACAATATTTTAATACCTGCTGAAAATTTGGAATAAAAAACCGCAAAATTTTCACCTGTGCCCTTTTTTTTAATAAAAAAAAATTAATGCATTATTTTAATATGGTGTCTGTATTTTGGTCCTTCTGTATTTTTTTCTGTGTTTTGATTTGTCTGCATATTGAATTTGTAGATTTTGATTATCTGGATTATGTTATACACCCGAATCTAAAAACGTTATAACCCTAGTAAACAGTTGTTTGTGAAACGTGGCGTTGCCGGACTTGTATTGCACGATTTCATGAAATGATGCCGAAATTATTGGTTATTTTTCATGAATATTTGAATACATGAAATTGTGTTTATGCAGCTAATTTTAACCCAAATTCGTGAATTGGCCTACGTAGTAATAGTGACATATAGATCTTAGGGTTGGTTGCATTGTAATACTAGGTTCACATATAAGTAGATTATCCTCATTTTCGAGCTTAACACCCTAATCTGTAATTATAACAAGAGATTAACCATATAAAATTCGTCCCTTGTTAATCTGTAATTATAAAATAATCTCAGATTAAACCGATAACTTTTCGGTGTCCATCCTAGTTTTATCGATTGTTTTTGCAAAAGAGAGGAGAAATGCCAAATGTAAAAGTAAACAAAAATGTACGCAACAAGGAAAAGAGGTTTGTAAAGGTATTTTTAATAAAATGTTAAGTTAAAATATATTAATATTGCTTATTATAGCATAAAACCGTGATCACGGTGGCACAGAGAAGAAACATAACTTTTCCTTGAGATGTGAGAATAACAAGCACAACAGATTTGACGGCTAATAATCTGAGATTTGCCTGTGTAAACGGGGTGATTAAAAATCGAGCTTTCATTGTGATAATATTGATATGTGAACATAGTTTAACCCGCGTAAAGGGCTGACTATAATATGAATAAGCAAGCGTATGCAAACGTGCGAATATATGTACGTAAATCTTAATCTGAAACTATAATGTACTTAACATCAAGTTTCGTCAATTTCCGTCAAACGTCATTTGCTTAAAGAAAGAGCGATACTCCTTCGTACGGAATCAGCCGTTTGTCCTCGTACGTACATATGTAAAACATGCAGTGTTGCCGCATTGATAATTTTTTTACCGAAATTGGTAATTTTTTTCTTTATTTATCATATTTGGTAATTTGGTAACTTAATTTTTAACTTGGTAACTTTTTCGATTCAGTCCTACATGTAACATAGGTCAAAACAAGTTCTGCTTCCACATTAGCAAGTGGGCCGTAAGCGTTTCCTTTTACAGAAACACCAGATTATCCTTAAAATTTCGCAAGGCGAACGGTTCTTCGGCGTTTCTAGGTTACTATAATTGTGTGATCTACAACAAACTGCTTGATAGTGGCTATTGTTATATCTAATTAAATGTGGCAACACTGAACACATGTAAGTAAAATATAGCCTCCTAAAAGTCTACACTACGTTGCTTATGCATTTGACAGATTTTCGTTCATTTTCTGACAGTTTCGGCAGCTTATTCATATTATAGTTATCCCTTAAATATGCGCTAGTTCGCACTGGTGACGTCGAAGAATCTTTTATAGATAAGTAGCCGTCGTAACCTTATTTCGAAAGTGTTTCTCTAAAGTACGAACAGTAGAAAACTCGAAAACCTCGAAAGGCTGTTTTTGGGAACGCATTTTTACAGCCTCATATACTATGGCGAAATTCAGAAATTTGGCAGTTCAGTCAAGGTTTCTTTGTATAATACTTGGTATCAGCTGAAGTAAATATAAAAACAAAACATTCAAAATGCCACGAAAAAGTGAAAAATGTACATAAATTGTATGAATTAATAGATCAGAACGCAACACAGAAATTTTCGAACTACTTTTGGGGGGTGTTTTCACGACTAGTTTGCCGTACAAGTTTTCGAGGTACGAGAAAAGCGCCATTCAAACAATTTTTGACAGTGGTTTTTCGAGGCTGGAAAAGTTTCGAGGTTTTCGGTTTAAGGGAATCTCCTAACTCTGTGGTGTATCATTACGGTTACCATCAGTCCTTTATTTTAAAGGACAGTCCTTTATTTTAACCCCCTGTCCTTTACAATTTTTTTCAAAATAAAGGACGCCTTTTGTCCTTTATTTCTTAAACTGTCCTTTAAATCGGCTTTGCATTTTTCAGAGGTAAATTTTTAAACGCAGAATATGAAAAATAAAAATGTCCCTTATTATATATAATGAAAACTTTCGCCAGTTTGTTTCGCACCCCACTTAAGGGTTTCTATTTAATCGGTAATCTTTGTACAATCTATAAAGCACAGGGAAAGTTGTGTGTCAGTTCAACTGAAAGAGAACAATAAACCCCCTGCTGCACAGTGGTTCAAAACTGGCACTAATTCACTTCATTTTTAACTTAATTTGAATAATTTCTATTTTTTTTATGAAAGCTTACAATATTTACAAGAGACCAGTTGAGCCTGATTTCTGAATTTTAATTTGATTATATTAAATTTTTTAGTGCAAAATGCAGAAAAAGTAGCAATTTTTAAGAAAATGTATTCTCCTGTTCCAGTTAATAAATGTTACATAACAAAAACTAGTTGAAAACAATTTTATGGTTCTCCCAAAACAAAAAATACACAAAAAAAAAAACCTGTTTATGTATTTTTTTGGTTTTTAGCAAATATTGGATAAAAGATGAAGGCTGGAGTGGATTATGAACATTGAGTTCCAATTTTGAATTACTGTGTGTTGGCTTCGTCGTGCAGTATGAATTATGGTAAACGCATTTCGGTAGCAAAGGATGGCGAAGTCCTTGAAAAGGATTTGGCTTCATTTTTCGCTACAGCAGGTGAACTTATACAATTTAATATTACAATTAACTGGTAAATATTTGATTTAAATTACGATATGGGCAAGGTACTCTTATCATACAAGTTGTATGTACGTATTCCCAAATCATTTTGAAAAAAATGTCCTTTATTTTACGCTGGTTAATATTGTCACCGTATGTATCATGCATGCTCTGCAGTAAAATTGAACCGAAGGTATTTATTGAATGTATTTACGGCAGCACCCGCTGTGGTGTAGTGGGTTCAAGCCCTGGTCAAAGCAACATCGTAAAAAATATAGAAATAAGGTCCTTTCTAAACAGCGTCGCCCCTCGGCAGGCAATGGCAAACCTCCGAGTGTATTGCATGAAAAACAGCTTCTCCAGAAATCGGAGAAGTAGCTCGGCCAATCATATGTTGAGAGACACATAAATGCAGTCGACGTAACTAAACTCTTTTCCCAGTGTAGTTAGAACAGCTGTTGTGTGAAAAACTGAATTGTATACTCTTTTCTCTCAAGAAAATGAGTTATTCTCTTTTGAGTTCAATATAGTTTTCTAGGATTAATCGAAACATTCGAAACTATAAGAATACATTGATTACATGCCATTTAAGTATTATGCTTGCTCAGATTCTTTAAAGCTTAAAAGAGAAAGACAAGAGGATAAATAAACTCTCGATGCGCGACCTCTTAAAATTATCGTAGGGCGGGGTGGTTCATGGCGGATCATTACCATGCCAAATACTAAAATCTGAGGTAGATTGCGGTCGCATTGCGTGAGTTTTATTTTTTTTCTTTGACGCGATCTAATGTACATACTTACATATCGATGGCTGAGTGAAAGATCGACCTATCTCGGCAGCCAGTTCGAAAACGCTCTATCTCAAAAATCTTTTCAAGAACGCCCTATTTCAGAACTCGTTTCAAAAACGCCCTATCTCAGCTGCCGATTCAAAAACGCCCTATATCAGCATATTTTCAATACATTTTGAAGTGAGATAGGGCGTTTTTGAACCGAATTTTGAGATAGGGTGTTTTTCAATTAAATTCTGAAATAGGGCGTTCTTGAAAAGTTTTTTGAGATAGAGCGTTTTCGAACTAGCTGCCGAGATAGGTCGATCTTCCACTCAGCCATCGATATGTATTCACTCTCATAGACTGCTTTGTGAGAGATGGCAAAACAACAAAAGTAATCAATGCTGCAAAAGCTACGGTGTCGAGGTAAAGTATCGATTTTTTTACTAAAGTATTTTTGATTGAAAGCATCGATGCCAGAAATATTCGAAAAAGAGAAAAAAGTATCCGACGATATAATCAGGGCCGGATTTAGGCACAGGCTACAAAAATTAAAAAAAGAAAGGAAAAATGATAAAAAAGTTTAAAAATTATATATTTACAATTTTTAATAAACGTAGGATACACTGAAGGCGATTCGATCAAAGACATGTTTAGTTAGTTTTTACCCCAATATAGAGTTGCCAGCTTTTTTATGCGTGAAATCAGTACGTTAGACCTTTTCATGCTGAAAAAATCAGTACCTTTCGTTCACTTTTATTCAAAGCAAATTTATGAATGTAAATAAAAGATAATACTTCAAAACGCCAGAGTACTTGTTTTAGCAATATTTTGATATATAAATAAAATATATACAGTTCATAAAAAATAAGTGTTATTCAGTTTAACATGAGTGTACCTATTATTGTTCACAAAAACCAATAAATTATTTTATATTTATGACATTTTTGAATAGCAAAAATGAGATCATTACCTTGTCAGTGTTTAAATAATCAAAGAATTCTATACATTTCATTTTAGAATTAATTTTAATTTGAAGTTCACTTTCAACAAAATTAATTAGAAGCCGGTTTCTCTCTTCGCGCCAGAAAGCAAGCTTTATACTCAAGATCCTCTCAATTGCTTCGTTTGAGAGTTGTATTGAAAAAAAAATTACATATTTGTTACAACTGTGGAAAAGTACCACTATTTAAGGACTTCATCTATATTTCCTCATGGCTTAAATTAATTTTTTCAACTACTACAACGCTAAATAGAGTATCTAATTCTATGTCTTGTAGGGAAAACTGAGAAAAAATAATTGTGAGTTGTAGGCAAAAGCCATTCGAATATCCAAATTTGTTCTTACTAAAATAAAAGTTATTTTCGAGACAACTAACAATACTCGACAAAACAACGTCAGCCTTCTTTTTAAATAATTCAAGCTCCATCACATTATCGCAACTGGTACGTAACGACCCGGCGATATGCCCATAAAACAATTGATCTTTTGGTTGTATTAATATCTTGTGCATATCAAACATTATCTGAAACATGTCAAATATAATTAAATTATTTTCTTTTTACTTTTTACAGCACAATTTAAGGAAGTTCTAACGTTATGTAAAAACTTTAAGAAAATCCTAAAGTATTTTCTTTGAATTGATAATTCAGTACAAATCAGTACAAATTTTGCAACATCAAGACATTAGCGTACTGTTTAAAGAAATGAATAAAATCAGTACAAGAGTTGAAAACTCAGTACTGTACTGATAAAATCAGTACGTCTGGCAACCGTACCCCAATAGAAGGGGATTCACATTGTAGTACAGACTAAATAGCTGATTTAGTTTAGGAAAATGCGTCGTTTCGTCGAGTCGGCGGCAGGCAAATGGAGTACGCGTGCCACAGGCCTTTCGCAGTTTCACCAGCCTTGATCTAATGGCGTTTTCTTTTCTAAAAGTTTACATTTTCATTGATCTCTCCTTGGTAATTGCGCGTAGAGGGCACTGGGAAGTCATAATTTTTCGTTAAAAAAGAAAACGCCATAAATCATTGTGATTACAAATTTGAGGTGTTACTTTGGGTAACTTTTGTACTTGCTGTATATAATATAATGATTTGGTATTCGCTTCTTTTGTCAACACAGTGAATTTGTCACCATTCAACTTTTCAATAGAAAGTATAAATAAAGAAAATATTAAAAGGGGTAGCTGTGGTGCAAGGGTTAGAGAATTTAAGCGCACCTAAAATTTTGTAGCCGATACATGGCCCAATAAACAGGTGAATTATTTAAACAGCTTTCTCGCTTTCTGTCATTCGGCTATCTTATAAAAAATTCTAAAGGCAAATTTTCAAATAAGATAATGTCAAATAAATATAACAGAGCAATTCTGGCAACTCACCACAGTCTTTCGAATAGTTTTGTTCTGATACGAGTAACTACAAGTAAATACTAGATACTTTCTGTAAGTACCGAATCCTTCCCGAAAGTACTTAGATGGGTACCTAGTACGCGGTTAAAGTATTACTTGCTTTTCCAAAAATTCTGAATTTCGGTTTTGACAATATACATATGAATCATACTGTTGTTGTTTTGGCAACACGTTAAGTTGGCTAATAAAAAAAATGTCAATTACATACTGCTTTTCCGTACTAGTCAAACATTAAAATCTTGCAAGTTTTACGGCTTCTCTTTTGGTCGGAGAGTACTGGAACTGATTCTGTTTTTCTCCACATGACATAAGTATTTACACTGGGTTCGATATGAGTCAGTATCGAGTACTTCTCTTTGATATATTTGTAGCATCGATACTTTTTTCAATATTTTAAAGAGTCGTATCGGAACAACACTACTTCGAAAGGCAATCCTTCGTAAGCCCGCACCACTGAAAGAGCCTGTGGGCCCATAGATCCTAAATCCGGCGCTGATATCATAGTTTTAGAGAGTAACTTTTTTGGGTTAGTACGACTTTAAATCATCTGTCCAAGCCGTCTGCAACCTGCCTCTATCCTTTCTGTCATATCAAGCTCTTAAACGTGTGCTTCGGGCATTTTTGAAGAAGTCGTTTATTGAGTAAGGGTGACATTGCGGACTTACATCCAGCAGATACGGTTTTTAGAATACATTCTAATGCATTTCGGATCATTTTGTTGGAGAAGCCGACTGTGCGTCAAAATTTTGCATACATCTTGCATTGAAACATTCAATTTTTTGTGATTTCACTTTTTTCGGAGCTGCGGTGATTTTCGCACCTCATAACTGTTAAAAAAAAGTTATAAAATTCAGCTTTTTACACAACAGCTGTTCTAACTAGATTATATTTACCTTTACCCGCCAAAAATTGGTCAATATAACTAAAGAAAACATATTTTTCGAACGGAATGCGTAGCCAGTGTTATTATTTCACCGTGTATCAATTCAAATAAAACTCAGCACTCTAAGAGGAAGTACTCCATTGCTTAACTGGCTTAACAGGAAAAGCCTGAAAATTTCGAAGTGGCCAGATTTTCAAGAAGGAATCGCAAGTTCATTGATGCAGTGCTATTTTTACCGGCACTGTAAATATATTTGAAAAACTATTCTGCATCTTTTTTGTAATACCGAATTTGTCAAATAGCGCATTATGCATGTTATGTTAAAAATATAAAAAAGTCATGTACGTATGTATTTGTGGCAAATTTTAATAGGCATTTGAACAATGTTCAGCCATCGAATTTCCAAATAACGTCGGTGTCAATCATAATTAGTAACAACGGTTATTTTTCATTATAAACACGGAAGGCAGACATGTAAAACAATAAACAATAATTTAGCATGTTCATATGTTAGTCCAACATATCGTCGAATTTTCTCATTCACATGCGTAACTAAAATCTAGCCGACTAAAATACCGAAATGTTGTAAAAAAATTATATTATAACAGATTGATTAAGTTTCATTGTAAAAATCTTGTACTCAGCAACTAAAATCTGAAAGCCGAAAAAGCCCATATGTGCTTCAAGCATTTAATTCTCCAGTACCCCATGGCTCTTTAGCTTATGACCATTAGATTCCCGAATAATATATTAAGCAGCGAAAGCAAAATGAATAGCAGCTGTTGCACAGCGTCTGAGACAAACTCCAATGAAAGTGTACCTTTACATACATACATATGTACATACGTACATAACCTGAAGGCAAACCATCAACAGGTGATATACATACATATGTATATGTATGCATGCACATATGTACTACTTACTCGTATTTATGTTGTCCTCTTACATATATATGTATGTACATTAGGGTGGTCCAAAAACAGTAAAGTCGGAATTGTATTGCTCTCACCCCTAGGATTGTTCTATATCGAAAAAAGTATACCCCTACTTTTTATTTTGAAATCAAAAAATATTTAGAGGTCGCTCAAAGCGCTCAAAGTTTTCCGTGAATTTTTGTATGTTAAAAATAAATTTTGTCGTAGAATTGGTATAGATTTCTTGAAAGTCAATATTTTTCGATCGGAAAACTGTGGTTCTCTTCAGGAGACTTTCAATAATAATATCCAATTGTCTATTTAACAATTTTTTAATACTAACGATTTTTTATTGGTCGCCCTATTGCATTTTTCGGGGTTTTTGTGGGTTTTTGGCGGACCTATAAATTATAGTTGCGATGAAAAAATGGTTAAACAAACAATTGGGTATTATTACTGGGAATCTCCTGCAGATAAACAGAGTTTTCTGGTAGAAAAATATTGATTTTTAACTATTCTATACCATTTCTACAAAAAGTTATTTTTGCCCCATATAAAATACATGGAAAACTTTAGTCGCTTTGAGCGACCTCTAAATATTTTTTGATTTAAAAATAAAAATATTAGGGTATATTTTTTCGGAATAGAACAATCCTTGGGGGTGAGAGCATAAAAATTCCGACTTTACTTTTTCACATGCATTTTTGGACCACCCTAACGCACATACTATGTACGTACAAATAACCGCCGCGAATTAGTTTCTACGCATCTGTTTGCTATGTACATATGGATATGTATGTACATTAGGGTGCCCATCGAAAATTTTTCCTTTTAAATTTCAAGACCCTACCGCCTAATTTCCCTCCTTTTTACGAGAAATATTATTGCCTCTTGTTATAGATTTTTTAAAAATTATTTAGAGATCGCGACCTGTCATTTTAGGCCAGAAAATACGAGTTTGTAGGTTTAACAGTTTTTGAATTACTATTTTTTTATTCAATTTTAAAGATCGAATATGGTATAAGAGGATTTATAGGCAATTAAAATTATATACATACATATATTCAACAATTTTTATTTAGCTTGAGGCCGTTTATAATGAAAAACTATTGTAGAAAAGCAACAATAATTTATGAAAATGGTAGAAGTGATATCTATTTCAAAGCCTGATTATGGCAACTTAACTTAACTTAAAGGAACGTAGAACTTAGAGAATCAAAGTGAGACAGATTTCGAGGTGGCATTAAGTTGCGTTAAGTTTTGGCTATTCAATTATAAGCAACACCCATTTAACAGAATTTTTCAGAGAGAGCCGTAAGTTACGTTAAGTTGCCATAATCAGACCATCAGCCAGTTGCCTTCGCACTGTGCTAAGTTCGCCTTATAAAGTCTTAATGCTTTTTCCACTTTTTTCATTTGTTAAGCCAACTACAATCAAGCGCAGCTATTCCGGTGCTATTTAAACTTGTTCATGTGGTTGTTGGTTCTGTTTTTAGAATGTTTAACTTTTAGGTGTGCTCATCTTTTAGTTAATTGTTTTTGTTATTTATGGCCTTATAACAATTATATTCAACAATTTTTATTAGTTTGAGGTCGTTTTTAATGAAAAACTATTGTGGAAAAGCAACAATAATTTATGAAAATGGTAGAAGTGAAAGCTATTTCGGAAATCACCACATTTCCTCATCCGACTTCATTCAGTGGGAGCTAAATATCAATTGTATATACAGTGAAACCCGCTTAAGTCCCCACCCGCTTAAGTACCTAACCCGCTTAAGTAACCAACATTTTTGGGCACCGTGAATTTTTGAATGTAATCTGAAGAAAATCACTCTCTTAAGTACCTCCCCGCTTATCTACCCAACCCGCATAAGTACCTAAATTTTTCGTACCCCATTTACCATTTTACTTATAATTTTCCCCTAAGTGCTCCTTTAGAATTTTTAAAATATTTACGTATTTCGAAATTCAGTGGCAGCGCTACACAATCGATATTAATTGCCACCGTCAGTGTAACAACATGCAAGTATCAAGTGGCTAAAAATTGCCGTTGATTTTTTAGAATTTTTTGTCGCATTTGCTTCCATATAACGAATAAACACAGTTTATTTTTATGTGAAGATAACCGCAGCACCTTCGGCAAAAAAATTCTAAAAAATGAATGGTCATTTTTTGCCACTTGCAACTTGTTACACTAAAATCTAATGGGGTCACTTCTGAGAAAAAAGCTTGAAATTTTTATGAAAATTTTATGGATTTTCAGGGTTCTACAAAATTTTAAGCTTAGGTTTATATGGTATTTGTTAGGGAATGAACTGTATTTTAATCGAAAAATTTCAAAAATTAGTAAACGTAAGAATTTGGTCCAAACTGTATGTGTGTATAAATATGTATAATCAATGACTTTTTAAAGAATTGAATTTTTGTAAAAATTACAAAACATTCCTTTATCTATTTTTTAATAAAGTTTTTCTTCATGTGTACCTATATGTGTTTATATAATGTTACGATATTGGTTTTGAAATGCGTATACTTCATTAAATGTTCATGTTTTATTCAGGGATTTATTTGAGCCGTTCAGTGCACACATCGATTAACTCCACTTTCTGAAAAATCTTAAACTTAAGTGTCACAGCACTTGGTATAGTCATAACTTATTACGTTCATAAAAACTTTATATAACATACAACAGTACATAATATCTATAACAACATTATTTATTTGATTTTATAATATAAATGGAATTTTAAAAAATAATGTACATTATTTGATCGCATCTCCCAACTTTTTGGTGATGGTCATAATCAATTTATGCACTGAACGGCTCATTTATGTAAGTTAAAAGAAGTTGTAACCATGTACATCAATAATTATGTTCTCTTAAGTACCCACATCGAGGTGCTTAAGCGGGTTCTTTTAAGTACCCAACCCGCCTAAGTAACTCAAAAAGCTGAAATTTTTCGTGAGGTACTTAAGCGGGTTTTACTGTATCAGTTTTGAATAAATATTGATGAACTCTTTAGCCACACTGCTCAAAAAATCTGAAATTCCGGTACATACACATACATATATAAATTCAAGGCGGTATTTAAGAAAAGCTGCCTAACTTCGACAATTTTTATGCGATTGCAATAAATGAGGTATCAGTTTATTTGAAAATAAATTTGTTTTAGGTAGTACTACATATCTTGAAATTGTGGACATTAGGGATGGTCAAAATTAAAAAAAAAATTAAGAAAAAATGCTTGTTTTTTTATTTGCCCAGTGAAAACTCCCAACAATCCAAGTCTGACAATAGTTTATTATACATAAATTTATATGCCTATAGTTCCTCTTCTCACAGCATATTTCATCTCTAAAATTGAATAAAAAATAGTGATTCAAAAACTGATAAATCTACAAAAGAGAATTTAAAAAATCTATAAAAATAGGCAATAATATTTCTCATGAAAGGGAAGAAAATTAGGGTCTTGAAAAAAAAAATGGGCACCCTAATGTACATACATATCTTTGTTTAAAGCACAAAACCGTGTATCCGCATTCTGCAAAACCGCGTAACTGACATTTGCTGCCAAAAATTGGATTTTCTCACACAAGCTCTTGACTCAATCCTTACCCATTTGTCTTGAAATATACTAGCCAGAAATGCGATTGCTTTATAAAAAAGGAGAACCGTTTTGGAATGTGCGTGTTTTTACTCTCTAGAAAATAATTTATGCAACCTCACATACGCGGTTTTGCATTATCTGATACGCGGTTTTGCATTTTTTTGATACGCGGTTTTGTTCCTTAAACGACGATATCCATTATGTACATAGCAAACAGATGCGTAGAAACCACGATTGAGAGAATACAATTGTATTCTATCATTCTTGCGTAGAAACTAATTCGCTGTGGTTATTTGTACGTACATATGTGCATACATATGTAAGAGGAAAACATACAACGAGTAAGTAGTACATACATATGTACATACATATTGCATGTATATGCTTATGTGTGTACATATGTAATTATGCTTATATAGATATGCATGTAATATCGGTTTTCTTTGCTGCATTGATTGCTCACAGCGCGTTACGATTTCAGATAATTAAATTTAAAGACATTGGAAAGATTATTAATCTCTAAAAGACCACTCACTCTCGCATACAACTTAAGGCAATCGATTGATTTTGATCTCACCGTAGGCTGAAGGCTCTCACAGTATCTTTCTGCTGAGCAGTGCATCTCAGTCATAGATTCTGTCGTCTCTGAATGGGCGGGAAGATCTCTGTTGTTATTTTCACAACTGCACTGATGTTAGAACTACAAGCTTTGTCTTAACAAAATAAAAAAATAACATAAGAGCAAAAACAAGAAAAAATAATAGCACGCTTGGTGGTGCTAGTGGGATAGTAAATTTATTTCATGATTGAAAAAATGATTAATGGTTAGACAGCCAAAATTCAATTTGAATTGGGTACGCTTCAGCTTCACCATTCGACGGTTGTTGCGTTGGCTCAGTTTTACTGAGGCTCTGAAGGACTATCGCTCTGTTGGAAAGGAATTTTAACTTACGTGCATAAGAGCATCCGCCACTAAGCTGAAGAAACCAACAACGATGACAGTATTGACGTCCCACATAAGCCCACCCCTGCTCCCCAACCATGTCAATGTGTGGATAAATATCGGCCCGCGAGGCGTAGCTAGATGTGTTCAGTGAATGGAAGCCACTCGAACCACCACAGCCAGTTGTCTGATCGATTCCAATCCTTGTACCTCTCGCCTTATCCGGCCGGATTTCACGGACTATGTGTGTGTCCTGCCATGATCCATATCAAACAACTCAGAAAAGAGCATCATCAATTACTTCAATATCTGTATTGAAGGTAAGACAATTTGGCGCTGCGCGCATTTTAGTGTAACATACATTGTCCGATGACGTTTTGAGCGACTCAGTGTTTACACTCGTAAGACATTGTTGTTGTTGTTTCTTCTATGGGTTGTCCATTTTGTTACCTACAGCGGGCAAAAATGGCCAAAGATGTACATATGTATATACATATGCATGTTAACAGCTTTCAAGTGTGCTAATAAATGTTGTTTTAATCGACCACGAGTTGTCTGTATTTCCTTCGCCGTTCCCACCGCAATCGAATGGTTTATAAAAGTTTAATTTGCAAGTGCTAACTTTAACTGTTTTCTTTAGGAACAAAGCTGTTGAGTTACAAGGCAGGCTATTCCCATGAATCATTTAGTTGACTAATTAAATTAATTAGCTCCCGTAATTACACGATTTAAAATTTTCTAAAGGGAATAAAACCGATGCATCGGACGTTTGCGACATATGAAAAAAAATTGCATCGATAACTTAAAGTTGTGGCACACAATGGCTAGAGGCGTTGCCTGTGTGCATTCTTTCATATATGTATTTATGTACCATTTTTACCGTTATATATTTTTAATCTACTCGTTTATTCCATAGGGTATTCATGCTTTATTTAAATTTAAAAAATTAAATTACTATACCAATTTAAGAATCACTGCGGGAATTTTTTTATTCTCTTTTTGTCTTCGCCTTCTCGTTTTTGCTTTTGTAAATTTTGGAAAAAGGTTTTGAACGAACCATTATATCACATTCCTAGGCAAGTTTTGAAAGAATATTTTCGATACTAAATCTTATTAAAACAAAATATCGAAATTAGCTTCATATAGAAACAGTGTCATCGTTAGAAAGTCGAGCCTAGTATATTGCGCAAAAGGTGTGAAAAGACTAGTATGTATAGGTTCAATATTCAAATGCATAAAAAGATAATTTGTCATCAGTCATAAAATAGTATTGTGTTATTAATTCAAAAATAAAATTTTTTATTTCATTGACGAAGGGGGGATCTATCCCCCACCTGGCTACGCCACTGAAGTGCCATACTGAGGATAAAAAAGTGCCAAAATGTGTCAAATAGAAAAATAAAAGTGACAAAAAAAGTGCCATTTTTTAATTCTTCCCAGTTAGCAATAAAGTTAGAAACACATTTCACAAAAGTCCAGGGCCAAAGTAAGATAAACGAGTTGTATACACTATAGAAATTAGAAAAATTTAGTTGAGAAAAAGAAGTACACGCAAAGGATTTCACAAAAATGTATTAAAATATTACTATTTTTCAAAAGTTCCATTTTGGCACTTTGTGCTAAATTGAAAAAGTAAGTTCCTTTTGAAGTAAAATAGGGCCAAAAATGGCATGGTTTGAGCCAAGTTGGCAGCCATGCATACAACTTCTCACTTTTGTTTTAAAAATGACATCCACGTGGCTAAGACAAATATGCACTTTGTGCCAAATTCAAAAATCCGGTGTCATTTGAAGCACAATAGGGCTAAAAATTCTAAATTTAAAATCTTTGAAAGCTCTAAATCAGTAGCGAAACAAATATGTATAAAATAAAATCAAGCTTTTTTAATGTCTAGATCAGGGGTTCCCAAACTTTATTCACCGCGGCACCCTTGTTGTTCTAAAAGAATTTCGCGGCACCCCTACTATTCAAATGTCTACCAAAACAAGAAAACACAATGCAAACTTTATGCTCCTTTAGCTTTAATATGAGGATTGAAATTGTTTTGATGATTTCATTATTTCCTTTAGGTTTATACAGTTGACAATTTTATCCTGAAATCAGTTGACGCTGACTTCACAAAAAGGAGAAGGTTATCAATTCTTCGGAATATTTTTTTATTAACATTTATTTTTTTATGTATGTTACCGCATAACTTTGGATTATTTTTTTAGAGGAAAGGTGTTACCTCACAGGCGGTCCCTTTGTAATATGGTTAAAATCCGATTATTGGATCATGAAGGGATAACCGATAATCTTAAATTTGTATATGAGAATTGAAGACGGTTTTGTTTTTTGCTTAAAAATTATTTGTTTATGTAAGCATTTGTTAAAAATGTAGTCTCACATAGAAATGTAAAAGTAAAAGTCACAAGTATTTTTAATGCAATCTTGCCAGCAGCAGTGTTTTCTGCATACACTTGAATCCAGAACTCTCTTGGCTCCCTTTGTAGTATTTAATAATCAAAGTGCTGTAATCACTGATATCCAGAAGATTTTCAAAAGCTTAATTTGTCATCCCAGTAGGTTTACTTTTCGGGTCACATGAAGACGGGTTTGTTATCCAGCTGTAGACATCCTCAGAGTCAATGTTGGGAAAATATTCGACAATGGTTTATTGTAAACCTTCCGAGTTATCGCTGGTAATGCGCGTTAAAGCTAAGAAAATAAATTTTACAGGCAATTCCACGAAAGCAATTTAAATGAAAAACGATTTTAACTTTTGGAATTTTATATGAAAATTTACATAAAATAAAAAACCATTTTCCATTTAAATTGCTGGTGAAACCGGCTGTTATCAACTTTCTTGGCGTTAACTTCGAGGTTACATACATTTTTCTGATTTACTTTGTTTACTTATGGGGTTTTCATGCAAATTGCTAGAAATTCTAAAAAGTACATGTCACCAATGAAAACATCTCGACGTGCTAAAAAAATACCATAGGTTTATTTTAATTTCGCAGGCCTCTGTTATCTTCGCAGCGTCACCCAATACGGGTTTTAAATCTAGTGGCGGCATCTTCCTAGACGCCAAGGAATACGGATCATACACTGACTTCTCGTGGCGTTTTCTGCCTCTTGCTTTATCCTAGACATCGCTGCTTTCGTTTTTCCAACCACTGCAAATATCCGCACACTTGCTCCATTTAAAACCATTTTTCTGTAAAAATTTGTCGATAGCATTAAAAATTTCGTCACTAGTGGTGTAAGTCTCAAGTA
>NW_023458558.1:78204236-78213488 GCF_013731165.1 Rhagoletis pomonella | reverse complement strand
AGAAGTAACATATACACGTGCGCGAAGGTGTTGCGCTTGTCAAAAGAACAGCCCAGCCAACAAAAAATTCGAAAATTAATCCGAAAACGGGAAGAAAAGTGGATGAAACGCGGATTAGCTCTACGAAAGTACCGAAAATGGTTGTGAAAAGGGTACGTTTTCAGCTATATTTCTTAAAATTTTCTGATTAAATTTTTCGTTAACAAAACGTATTGGGGTTTGACGAGCCGCTGAAGGTATTTTTAATAAAAAAATAAAAATTTTTTTGATTTTCTGGCCGCCATGTTGAAGTTTGATCAAACCGTTGCGTTGTGTATGGAAAGTTTAAAGAATTTGCCCGCACCACTAGTATACTCTAGCCACTAGCGGCACCCCAGGCATACGCTTGCGGCACCCACTTTGGGAAAGCCTGGTCTAGATATGAAAAAAATGGGATTTTTAATTTATAAAATTAACAAGTTCTTAGTTTCGGATGCCTACTGGCTTGACAGAATTAGGAGCATTTTATTTTATTTAGATAATTCTTGCCGTAAAATTCTTCAACCAATTCGAAATTTATATTTAAGCTAGTATGGTAGACAGACGGAGAAAATTAATTTGAATTAATAAGCATAAATGCAAATTAAAATTTTACCCTTACAGACGGCAGTAATGCGAATAAACCAGCCGCAAGGTCGTGGGTTCGAGTCCCACGGCCAGTATACTTTTTTTATTTCTTTTTCATTCTTTTTTTTATAAGTTCTATATTTTTTACGTTGCTTTCAGTTAGTTGTTGTTGATGAAATGTGATATCAAATAAAGCAAATGAAAATAAAATAAAGTAAAATTAAATATATAAATAAAATAAAATAAAAAAATATAAAATAAATAATAAAACAAAAATTTTTTCGCAATCTCGCAACTCTCACCGCGTACGCGAAACTCGACTGCTTCGTTTGCTTACTTGTACAAAAGACAACAACTGGCGTTTTTACCAGTGTTGTCATCGAAAATTCCCCGGATCCGAGTTGATTTCGAAACATTTCGTGCATTTGTTCGGCTGCTTATGCTCATTTTAAAGAGGAAAATGCATGAGTTAAAGCAAATTAAGGCTGGTTATGCAAATAATCGGGCCCGTTTGTCTACCGTATAACTCTCAATCGAGAAGCTCGGCCAAACACTAACATATGTGTAAGCGCATATCTATTATTATTACTATTAACTCTCAATTTTTTTTAACTTAAAATTTTTAATAAAGTTTTCCATTTAAAACTTAAAAATTTTCTCTTGCCTCCACCAACTGTACGCGATTTTTGATGGGGTGTCATGAACTAATTGGAGATTTTAACATTAAAATAACGTAATATATATATGTATGTATAAAAGTGTGGATCGAAACACGAATTTTTGAATTCAGATTCGGCGGGGTGTTAAAAACCTTTATAACTGTATCAAATTACAGCAAAAACACTTCAGCGCTTTCGATTGATATTTGCTATTCCCACATCGAGCTTAAATTTTAAAATTTGCATAGGATTTACTAGCTTTTAGGAGTATGTGCAGCAGGGGCGAACGCAGGTAGGGGTTTGGGGGATACCGCTGTTCAGCCAGCCCTCCGGATCCCGATTTATATATTAAAAACCTAAGTTCACATAAAAGTTCCATCGATCTGAAGTATGATGGGTTTTTTGGTCATGAGCTCTGCGTCTAGATTCTCTGGTAACACCAACTTGGATGAATTGGCCTTGGAGAACTAACATAATCCTTAAAAGTACTACATATATACTATGTATATGCATATATTTGGTTTGAATTTTAAGGTTTTCGAAAAGGTTTGGTAGAAGTGTATTTTCAATGTCCGTGAATCACCAAAACAAAAAGTGCATTCTGTAAAAATAATGAGCTATTTTAAACTGAAAACTGAATTTGCAAAAATTACAGTGACAGCCGAAAACTCACCTGCCGAGTGTCAAGTTGCGAAAAAATTTAGACGCTCCGGCGCTGAGGACCTTAGTGCACCTTATTCCAGAATAAAAGTTCATTTCCACCAAGCCTTAACTGCAGTTAATGCCAAGTGGAAAAAGAAGATTACAACTCGAAGGGGGTAGTATTTTCCCCCAAAAATTTGGCAGGAGGTAATTCGAACTTCGAAAGAGCTGTTTGACACTTTTTTGACAGCTCAACTCCGCCATTAAAAATAAAAAAACCTCTTTTACCCAGGCGACGAAATGTGTAATAATAATAATAGATTGGCGCTTACACATATGTTAGTGTTTGGCCGAGCTTCTCCTCCGATTTGTGGCATGCGCCTTGATGTTGTCACACAAAGCGGAGGACCTACAGTTTTACGCCGACTCCGAACGGTGATTGTATTTTTATGAGAAGCTGTTTTTCATGGTTGAAATGCACTCGGAGGTTTGCCATTGCCTGACGAGTGGCGACCGCTGATAAGAAAAAACCTTTTTTCTATATTTTTTGCGATGTTGCTGTGACCAGGGCTTGAATCCAGGAACTGCGGAGTGGAAGCGCGCACTGCTTACCACTACACCACAGCGGCCGTTGAGGTACGAGATACATATACGTAAATGTATACATTTGTTAAAATTATATTTCCTTAAACCCTCCCTGGATCTGCCTTGCCTTCGGCATTAATAAGAAATCTTGGATGTAATTCTGTCACAAAATAAAAGTCGTGATGTGGAAGCTCACATGACATTTAATTTTGGTGCTTCGTCTACAGTAATTGTGAGCATTCTCAATGAACTTTCATTTTATAGATACGAATGTTTTTATACTTGTCTACAAGGCGAATTTATACAAGGTGGTGTTACTGGCGAATTCAGATTACAACAACGACAACCACATGTATTTTGTATGGAGGGTGTTGTGTCAAAGCTCAATTTACATGTATTTTGTTTTTGCTGTTGATGGGTGTGATGTCAAACCAGTAAAAGCAAAAACAAAATACATGTAAGGCGAAGAAATCAGCTGATTTTATAACACCAACTTGTATAAATTCGCCTTGGTGTTGTGTCAAAGCTCAATTTACATGTATTTTGTTTTTGCTGTTGATGGGTGTGATGTCAAACCAGTAAAAGCAAAAACAAAATACATGTAAGGCGAAGAAATCAGCTGATTTGATAACACCAACTTGTATAAATTCGCCTTGCTTGTCTAGATAATAACAGGCAAGGCGAATTCATCTAAGGTGGTAGCGGTAGTAGAAAAACAAAAACGTACAAGTATATTGTTTTTGCTTTCGGTACACATATGTCAAATTTCAGCTTTTCTTCGCTCAAGAATGAAGAGCGAAAGAAAATTCCAACACTAACTTTCGCACTCCCTCATAAGAAGCTTTGATATCTGTGTACCGAGGCGAATTAAAACAGCTGTTATAGCAACACCACCTTATATGAATTCGCCTTGATAAGAGGCAAACAGACGCAGGAGTGCATAATTTTTTTTCGGAAATCTTTAGAAAGAACGGTAACATATTGCTCATAATATATTTCTGGATAAATATTAATGGCTGCCACTTAAGATAATTTAACTCAAATTTACTGTGAAACGGTAAAGCCGAAATGCTGAACGTAAGCAATATTCATATATGTATATGTACACATTTAGATTTTCCTCTTGATCTGTTTCTGTATTTCAAACTATAAAAGTTTTCCAGGTCATTTAACCAACACGGATAATTACTTTAATGTGTTTAAGTGAAAATATTATTAAATGACTGTTTGTGTTTGTGGTAGGGAACCGAAATAGCCCCATTGATATATCCATAAAAATTACCGCAGGCAAGAGTTTAACTTAATACGACAGGTAATACTTGAGAGCCGTGATAAATGGCCAACAATTTAGAAAATTGACCATTTGAGCCATATTTAATTTGTAGCCGAAGGTGAACTGACCACTAGTTGGCCATTGGCTGCTGGCGTTGAACACTGAAACGAACTGGATTGGTCTAGCATGTAAATGGATGTAGGAATATGCTTAATTATGGAGGCATTATATATCACTGTGATTTATTGATTAACTAATAGGTCATTACGCTAAGTGGACAAATTATATTTAATTGTACACACATCTCTCCCGATGCTGATATAAATGGTTGTGGTTTTAAGTTGAAGTTTAAAAGTAGAGTAACAATATTGTCTTGAAATGATATGCTGTTTTGATTGTGAATTTTTAAATCTGTTTCACACTTTTACTTTGTGCTCACTGCTGCCAAAGAGAGTTTTATTGTGCGTGTTTGAACATTATCAGAGTGTTTTCATGTCAACTGCAAAGTTCTAATCATTTAGCATATCAAAAATCATTTATACTATCAGTCAATTTGAGCTTATCAACTCAGCAAAGTTGCTTGGCTGAGCATCTACCAAATCACGCATCCAAAGTACGATGGTACGAATGTATAGATGCTGAGCTGCCTTTGTTGATGTGGATGTCACCCATCGGTGCTGTTGTTTTTCTATTGCGAAAGCTTCCATCATTAATCACTCAATCAATCATCAGTTCAATCAGTGTATTTGTTGTTTCTGTATTAAATAGATATCATTCTTCACTTCTTGTCAGTCTTCACCAAAACTCAGTCCAAAGTTTGTTCTATGTGTTCTACATATAACTTAAATTAGGCTGTTTTGTGGCGTTGTTCTTTGCTACATTCTACATACATATGTATATGTACATACATACATACAAATAATTCATATTAAAACCAAATTACTTCTTAATATTCTAGTAACTTTTCTTCAACTCATCTGAACACTGAGAAAAAAGTAACACGAGTTTTTCATACAGAGTCTTGCTCGAATTTACTATTCTATAATGAAAATTTTGAGCATAAAAATGGAATTTTCAATCAAATTCATGTTGTGTAAACTTAATGGCGTTTTCGTTTCTACCGAAAAAGGTTACCTTCTTTTTGCCCTCTACGTACAAATACTAAGAAGAGCACAATGAGAAGGCAACATTTTTTGTAGAAAGGAAAACGCCATAAGTCAAATAAGTTGGAAGAATGGGACTGTTCGAAAATGCAGCAAACCAAAGCATATTTTATTTCTAAACTATAATTGATGGAAATGTGCAAAATGCGCAAACCCGGTTAGATGCCGAATTGGAACTTAGTTGCGCAAATTGGGCTTTTCTAGCAAAAATCATTTAGAAATAAAAGATACTGATGCTTTCGTTTGCTGCATTTCCGAATAGGGGGAATTGTACGGAGTGTAATTGAAACTTAACATTTAAAAACATGTTTGCGTATTCTAGCTGTAGCTGTGCAGAGGCCTGTCCTTTAATTTGGTAGGTTCTAAGAGATCCAGGATTGCAATCAGGAGCAACATTAATATTAAACTTCTAAAAACGCATTTCTTAATATTGGAAGCTGTCATTATTATTTTGACGCAGAATACATACGTCTTACGTTCCGGTATGGAACACAACAAGCAAACAAGCAAAATAAACTTAAAGAAAGCTTTTTTAGGTTACAATTATAAATATTAAGCTTACACAGTGTTAATTTTTTGTTTATAAAACGCTTGATGTAAGCGCAATATAATCGAAATGGAACCTTGGTTATAACCGTATAAATATAAAATGATTATAAAGTTCCAAACAAAGTTGTTTATAAGCGGATAAAAAATCTTCAAAAAATAGCTTTTGATAAGCGCATGAATATAAAACAATTATAAGTGTTCAAACGAAAGCCTTTTATAAACATTTTTGTAACCTTTTATTTAAAGGATGTTTCATTAATAACTCATACATAGATTGCTTAACATCTACCCGCCCTTATTGTAGAACCCTTTATATAACATATCGCACACGATCTTCAAAGGTGACACAACTCAAAATTACACGTTCGTCAGAAAATGCGAAAAACTATTCTTAGCACATGCCAATCATATGGGCAAGGAAGACTTTGCCTTAGGTTTTTTCAACAAATTATACCAAACATTTTTTCCAGTTTTTGCTGAAAGGTAAATAAAAGCTCTGCATTCATTTTTGGGTGCATAGTTTCAAAAATGCCAAATATTGAGTTGTGTCACTTTTGAAGATTGTGTGCGATATGTATGTAATAACATCCAACTATTCTCTAACAAATGTGTTATAGAAACTAATAACAATAATAAAGAATATACACAAATAAAAAATTTAAAAAAAGAATTATAGGAATCGGTTACCGTGGTACAAAGTTATGCGGTAACATACATAAAAAAAGTATTCCGACGAGTTGATAACCTCCTCCTTTGTTTGAAGTCGGTTAAAAGGAACGAGTGAAGCTCTGAACCCATCGAAAACGACATCACCACACGACACGACATTAAGGGTTTTATCTACATAATCTAAACGCCTTGTCGACGGCGACATGTTTTTTTTGAACGCAGCAGCGACATCATGAATTTGTTTGAGTTTGACATAAAAGAATAGGAAGAATCTTATCTGTCGCTAGAAAAATATAAATAGATCCAATCTGACCACAGCTACATTTTTGGCTAGTCGCAGTGTTGCCGTGTTAATTATCTACATAAGAGTACGTGTTAAAATAATTTGACAGCTGTGGTCCGTAGCCCGTCGTTTCCAATGTGTTCCAAGCTTGATGCGTAGCCAATTCAGAATTCCCTAGGGTTAAAGCTGTGACAGACGGCAAAGCTTATGTATATAATCTGGCACACATATGCGTATAATAATTTTACCCGGCAGAAATGAGGATAAACGAGCCGCAAGGTCATGGGTTCGAGCCCCACGGCCAAATCAAATAAAAAAATTTTAATTAACTAATAGTAAAATAAAAAATGTGATATAAAGTAAAGCAAATGAAAATAAAATACAGTAAAATTAAATATATGAATCAAATAAAATAAAAAAATTTTGAATAAATAATAAAAACAAAAACAGGCTACAGGCTTGGAGCCCCGCAACTCCCACCACTCGGCTACCGCGGACGCAAAACTCGCCTGCTTTGTTTGCTTACTGGCGTCCCTAAATTGGAGCGCTAAGCGTTGCGTTTTCCATTGTCAACGAGTATCAGCGCGCGCTATCCCCAAATCTAAATATATCAAATATTCTGGGTTCCTCTTTCACCTTTTGTCCTTTCTCTTTCTTCTGTCTCCTGCAACACGTAAGCCCTGTCAAAAATGAAAATTCCGTTTGCTCGGCGCTAGCGCCGCGTTACTGTGGGATGCTCCATACAAATTGTACGGGCATGAGGATTTTTGACAGTTTAGGGACGGCAGTTACTTGTACGAAAGACAACAGCTGGTCGTTTTTACCAGTGTTGTCATCGAAAATTCCCCGGATCCGAGTAGCTGCTTATGTGCATTTTAAAGAGCAAAATACATGATTCAAAGCAAATAAAAGTTGTTTATGCAATTAGTCGAGCCCGTTTGTCAACCGTATTAGTTAACTGATAGCCAGTTTTCAATGCTGCCAGACATTGCTTCGTTTAAGAAAA
The DNA here is from genome assembly GCF_013731165.1 of Rhagoletis pomonella. Taxonomy (NCBI): domain Eukaryota; kingdom Metazoa; phylum Arthropoda; class Insecta; order Diptera; family Tephritidae; genus Rhagoletis; species Rhagoletis pomonella. The sequence goes on along the minus strand of NW_023458558.1, from coordinate 78,206,053 downwards.
TAGAAATCTAACCCTGCGTTAACTAACTTTATTTATATAGTGGAGCTAAGCGTATAAAAGTTAATTATTATATGTATCTACATATGTATCTCGCGGCAGCTTTCAATTTCATGCGGTTATTGGCAAATTGGAAAAAACGGCTTCGATGCAGCTATATATTCCGCTTCATCGCCGCCATTCTCGTTCTGAAAATGATTTAATACATTTTGAGTGGAATATAAAAGTAAGCAAGGATAAGGAGAACTCATCATTTGAAGGCTCGAATGTTCCACCGATTAGTACAGCGGGTCATGGGTCGGATTTAACGCGGACTTTGCTATTCATAAGCAAATTTATAATTTCTTTACACTGTTTTTCTGTCTATTTTTGCCGCATTGATTTTATTTTAGGCTTATTTAACGCTTATTTTAGCAAACTTTTTATACCCGAGCGCACTTGTGCACAAGGGTATATTAATTTTGTTCACATAACGGTTGTTTGTAACAGGCAAAACGAATCGAGATAGATATAGACAAATGTATACATAAATGATCAGGATGAAAAAAGAAATCGATTAAGCCATGTCTGTCTGTCCGTCCGTCTGTCCGTCTGTCCGTCTGTCCGTGTACACGATAACTCGAGCAAAAATTGAGATATCTCAACGAAATTTGGTACGCAGGTTTCCCTTAATCCAAGGTAGGTTGGTATTGAAAATGGGCGAAATCGGACTTTAACCACGCCCACTTCTCATATAACGGTAATTTCCAGAAATACGAAAACTGCGATATTTTAGTAACTAATGAAGATAATTCACTCAAAATTGATATTTATAATAAGATTTAGACGAAAAATAAGTATATTTTAAATTTTTGGAAAATGGGCGTAGTCACGCCCACTTATGGTTACATGTGTATATCTTGGTAACCGCTGCACCAATTTCTTCCAAACTTGGCACGGCTGTTGGCCTTCGCACAACATACCAAATGGCCGAAAATTTTTAAAATCGCTCAATAACCACGCCTACTTCCCATATAACGGTAATTTTCAGAAATACGAAAACTGCGATATTTTAGTAACTACTGGAGATTATTCACTCAAAATTGATATTTACAATAATTTTTAGTCGAAAAATAAGAATATTATAAATTTTTGGAAAATGGGCGTAGCCACGCCCACTTATGGTTACATGTGTATATCTTGGTAACCGCTGCACCAATTTCTTCCAAACTAGGCACAGTTGTTGGCCTTGGTACAGCATAAAAAATCGCCGAAACTTTTTAAAATCGGACAATAACCGCGCCCACATCCCATATAACGGTAATTTAGAGAAATACAAAATCTTCGATAAATCAGTAAATATTGAAGCTAATTTATTCAAAAGTGATGCTTGCAACAATTCTTTACCAAGAAATACGTTTATGGTAAAATTTTGGAAAATGGGCGTGGCACCGCCCACTTATGATCACATATTAGTACATCGGTAACCGTTCTACCAATTTGTACCAAACTCGGTGTGGTTATTGTGCTTGCCACATATAAGCAAAACGTTGAAAATTATTGAAATCGGACTAAAATAACGGCCGCTTCTCATATAACGGTAAATTTCAGAAATGCTTTAAACTTCAATATTTCGAAATTGAAGGACGCTAATTGACTCAAAATTGATACACCCCGGCTTACCATCTAGCGGAAGGTTTCGGAAAGGTGAAAAAACATATATTTAATACTTGCGCCGGGTATTTAATGTTCGGCTCCGCCCGAACTTAGACTTTCTTACTTGTTTCAAGTTATTTTTAAAAACATTTACTGAAACTAGTATCGCCCATGTTGGAACGTCG
>NW_023458558.1:78197912-78204226 GCF_013731165.1 Rhagoletis pomonella | reverse complement strand
CTTCCACTACACGGTTAAAAATTTCGGTTTAAATTTTAAACTTTTTGGACTACATATATGACCAAACTAAATTCAGTTTCAAATACAAACCTTCCAAGTTAAAAAAAATAGAGCACATATGTTGGGTTTAGAATTTAAACAGTTCGATTTAAATTTTAAATCCAAACATTGTCATAATCAAGAATAAAAAATAAAAAATCTTAAATTTCATGCTGCGTCTGATGGGGATTGAGCCCAGACAGCCTTGGTAGCAAACAATTCTATCAGCATCTTTGCACACTCAGCTACAGCCACGCATGTAAATGTGCTTTCATATGTTGAGTTTGAATCAACAGCACATTTTGCTGTGTGCAAACATTTTCTATTTCGGTTTAGATGTTAAACCAAATTTTCTATATATGAAACGTAGAAACTAGAATTAAAACATTTTGGTTTGCTTTTTAAACCACGAACTTTTTGGACTAAAATTTAAACCACAATATATTAAAAATTGCTTTGACTGGTTTAAAAAGTATACTATAAAAGATTAAAAAAGGCAGTAGTCCCAGCGCGGTTTAAAAATTAAACCCAAATTTTTGACCGTGTAGGCACCGAAACTACCATGTTTTGTTGCAGTTTTCTAAGTTCATACGAAGAGGAGACTTTTGAAAGTGTATAAATAAGTTGATTTATTTTGGAACGAATTTCCGTCATCCCTTGTCAAGTTTGGTTTGCAGACAAACCGGTTTCGGCGTTGTGCCATCTTCAGTGTCATTTTTCGTTCTGTCTGGTTCGAGATAAATAAGTATTATAGCGACTTTTGCAAGAGTAGTTAACATTTCATGCTATTTTTTTCAGAATATAGAAAAATGTTTCATTCTGCTGTTAGTGTACGTAAAACCCACCAAAAACTGAAAATCGAAAAAAAATTTAAATAGCGCACTTTGCAAGTGGACTACTCAATTGTTGAATATGCTATCTTATTTGTCCCTTCTTTTTATAAAATTAAGGAGCTGCTGAATGGTTTAACGATGTTAGCGGTACATAATGATGTATCGATTACAACACAAGAAGTAATTGAAAAAATATGTGTTAAGCAACGAAGATTAAAAATCGCTTTATAAGTAATAAGATTTTGTAGACTTGTACATAAATAAATGTAAATAGATACGCCTAAATATATAAATATGCAGATATATTCAATGTGTAAAAACTGAAGTGAAGTATACTAACGAAACTTCTACAAAACAAAACTGGAGTAAATAAAGCATGAATTCCCCATGGAATAACCGAGTAGACAAAAAATATATAACGGTAAAAATGGCACATACATACAGTATATTTTGCTTAGCTGCCCATCCTTCCTTGCACGAAAAACTTGTGCACTTAACCGAAAAAACACTTAAGCGAATTTTCTTTACTACTTCAATGAGGAAGGTATCCGAATCCCTATGAAACCAATTAATGGAGGAGCACTTACCACGTAGAAATTACCGCAAGCGAAATTTTTACCGAATGGTATCTAATTAACTATATAACTACATTAATTGATAGCCATTTTCGTTGTTCTGCGAGATGAGCAAAATAAATAAAAGCTTGTAAAATTAGGTAATTGTAGGGCCAGTGCAGGTAAACCTAATACTTTCTTTGATAGTTAATAATAGTTGCACAATTTTTAAGGCTGGTATCGCCAATGCGCAGGTATTTTGAATGCATCTATCGGAGGAGTTTCCTTATAAATGTTAAAAATAATGCCGCTAGTGCGCATTTCAGGGTAGGTATCTTAAATGTGCACTTAAGCATAAAGGCAGCAAAGCAAAATATACTGTATATGAAAGAATGCCCACAGGCAACGCCTCTATCTATTGTGTATCACAACCTTAAGTTATCGATGGAAATTTTTTTTCATCCGCCCCCCTTCGCCATCCTGGCTACGCCACTGGGCCAGGTTGTTAATAAAACGGTCAGTAAAAGCGCGTTTCTTGTGTAATAGGTTTTGGAAGTTGTGCCTGTTCACCTACTAGAGGCTGCAATACAAGTGCTTTACAAATAAAATTACGAAAATTTTATAATTCATAGTTGTGTTTGTTTAAAAAATTATTCGCTCTCAAAGAAAAAATATTCAAAAAAGTACGTGAACTCAAATCCAGTAATAACTATCAAGTAATAGAAACCCAAAACCAGTTTCCTTATTAGTTTAAATTGCATCTAGCAAGTTACAAGTAAAAATTTATCCATTAAAAATGCAGTAAAAACTTTGAACTTCAGCTGTTTCGCTCTCTCAATAAGTTTTTGCGTACGAAAACGCCAAAACATGAAAATTCGTACCAATTTTTCTGGATATTAATAGAAATGGGTAAACCTAACACAACTATTCTTTATTATCTTTAACGTTGTTTTGGTAAAATAATTCTTCAATACATACTTTTTAAAAATAGTATTCAGAAGGGCGTTAAAATGGTCCTAAAATGTTCCCCTTTTTTTACTACATTGTTATGCATTGCCGAAATGGGGCTACCAAAAAAGTGAGGTTATGTAACTGACATCACCTTGTTTATTCCACCATGAGGAAAACTTAAATCCAAATTTCTTAGTAGCTTTCGAAATTATACCGAGAAAGGAACCTCAATTTTCATTTATAAAAAATATGCATATGTATTTATGTATAGATGAGATGCCTAACGGTTCCCCACTGACTATTATGTTAAACAAATACCAATTCAGACTGTACACACGTTTTTCGATTATATGTATTGGAAGGTTAAAACTAAATTGCTACATTTGCATAAACGCCTCCTTCTTTTCACCAGAATCGGTGGAGGTTAAGTATCTCGAAGGTGTAAAACAAAATATAATATTTCCTTCTCTAACGGCGGTTTTACACGGGTTTTCGTCAAGATTGGGCCTAAACTCCAATATTTTTGGATCGCACGATTGGGCATCCGAGTTCTAAAGATGAAGCAAATCTGACCATCAATTTTAAGGATGGCTCTCAATTAGAGATGGGCACGGGATATCGGGACCCGCAGGACCCACGTTACTGATTTCAATATGGCCGGGATGGGCCGTATCGGGAAGGCCTGTACAAATTTTACGGACGGAACGGGACAAAATCCTTTACCGATACTCCCGATAAAACCGCAACCTCCGCAGATTCAGAAAATGTTCCTTAACAAATTTTTATGATATATGCACTTTTTATGTTTTATTGAGACGAAAACGAACAACAAAGCAAAACAAAATAATCGGAGGATGCCGGATCTTTCATAAATTTTTTTTTTATTCAAAATTAATTTGAAAGATATTTGAATTTTTTAAATAGAGAGATTTCGGGGCGCCGGGCCCGCGGGACAATTCAAAAAAACGTCAGGATGAGTGCGTTCGGAAGTTGAAAATTGAATTTCGGGATGGGCGGGTTCAGGACTTCAACACGTGTTGTGAAAAACCAGAAATCGAGGAAAATGAACATAAAAGTGTAAAAATTTCATGGAATTAATTTACTTTTATCAAAATTATTATTTTTTTTTAATTTTGTATTACTTTTGAAAATTGAGCGCATATTGTGTTTATACATAGTACAATAATTACAGGTATTGTTGTCAGAGAGTTTTGCTTCACGTCGAAATTCGTGCTCCCTTATTTTAATTTTGACGCAGTTCAATGTTGATTATTTTACTTTTATTTGGCTTTGCTTTTTATTTTGCTCAATTTAATTTTTATAATTTTTCAAAACTAAAGAAAAAACGTTTGAAACGAAATGAGCCATACAAATTTTGAATTTACTTACAACCGAATGTTTTTTTCCGGCTTTTGCAATTAAATAATTTCTCTGCAAGGTTTGTTTTAAAAAATACGTGTACATATATGGTATATGGGGTATGGAAATATCCCTTTTCCCTTGCAGTAAACCTTTTAGCGTGGGCAACAATGATATTTTTTAAATAAGGCAGATCGGAATATGCGCTCTCTGGGAAGACAATACCTGCAATTATTGTACCATGATGTTTATAGAACTTTTTATTAAACAAGTAATTTTTAAGCAAAAACGCAACCGACTTCAATTCTCATAGACAAATTTAGGAGTATCGTTAATTTCTTCATTACTAAAGAAATAAAATAATAAAAAAAAAGAATTATTGAAATCGGTTCAAGTGGTCAAAAGTTAGGCGGTAGCAACATAAAAAAGGAAAAACATTCCGACGAATTGATAACCACCCCCTTTTTTTGAAGTCGGTTAAAAATGATTGCGTTCTTTGTTAATATTATGTAAATAAAGTGCAATTTATGAAACCTTAAAAAGTTTATTTATTTATTACATATGTATTTTAAACTTGCATACATGTATTTTAAAGAGCGTAATATCTGAATTGAATGCTCAGTATCTTCTGGTGATATATCTGGTGATCGACCGCTGTGGTGTAGTGGTAAGCAGTGCGCAACATCGCAAAAAAATATAGAAAAAAGGTTTTTTCTTAACAGCGGTCGTCCCTCGGCAGGCAATGGCAAACCTCCGAGTGCATTTCTTCCATGAAAAAAACAGCTTCTCATAAAAATACTATCGCCGTTCGGAGTCGGCGTAAAACTGTAGGTCTCTCCGCTTTGGCACGCCACAAATCGGAGGAGATGCTCGGCCAAACACTAACATATGTGTAAGCGCCAATCTATTATAATTATTATTATTATTGTTATTATTATTATATCTTTAGAAGTATAAATGAATTTTTCCCTACTTTACCTTCAAATGACCTCGAACCTGACGTGATGGATGCTAACAGACCTCGGATTCGCATTCAGGGCGTCGAATAACATAGGGATATAGAGGTTTGGTTTAATATGCACAAACTTTTTTTTTTGTAAACCTGTGTTATTTTCGAAATCAGGGGCAACAATAACCAAAGGGCCAATTTTTGTTCTGTGAAAACGTGTAGTGAAAACATTTTTCATCACATCACATAAAATTACGATTCGGCATTCAAATGTAAATTAATTAATTTGTCAAAAACTTTTCACTGTGAAAACTTTTTTTCAGAAAGTTTTGTGGCTGTGAAAAAGAAAAGTTGGGGGTTTTTCTCACAATAATTGATTAAATAATTACTTGCTAGGTGTTAATGGAATAGCCTTTAATGATCGAGAATCGCTTAATATGATATAACGAAACGATAAAGTGAAAAAATTAAATTTTCACTGACATTGAATTTGTCATTTTCACTTCACAGTTTCATAGAACCAGAATTGGCCTCCAAGTGCGGAAATCTTTTCTTAGGAAAAACAACAAAAAAATATTTTATGAATACACTTTTTCTTATGCGAGACTAATTTCTTGTAATCTTTTCAAATGCATCATATGTGTGTGGGTATGGTGGGTAGTACCACCCACCTGAAATTTTTAAAGGTGAATAATTACCCACCTGAAAATTTTTTAGAAGAAAAATAAGTCCAATTGAAAGAGTATTTTCGGAAGATATGTTATGAAATATTTGACCAAGTTATTTGCTCCCTGACAAGTAAATTTGATACTAAATCGGCAACGTTTTATAAAACTTTAGAAAGGTTCCGACTCAATATCGATAAAGATATAGAGCAAAACGAATGACCGTCATTTCACAGCAGAAATGATTTTTTTTTCGAAATTTGCTTAAATGATAATTTCCATTAAATATATACATATGTAAATAGTATGTATGAAAATTAAATGTATTATAATGTGTATAATTATACATGAAACAATAAGTTTTTCTAACGAAATCTCAATTACATCGGCAACCTATTTTCTTTACCTTTATACTCTTGCCACCGCAGAGCTACCCACCCGGGCACAGGGCGTTTCGCCGCCCCTGCCTGATCGTTTCATCGCTAATGTTCAGAATTGAAAATTTAGTCCAAATCTTTACAAATTTTTAAAAATCAGGACATTAGCGTACTGGTAAAAGAAATTAACAAAATCAGTACAAGAGTTGAAAAATCAGTACTGTACTGATAAAATCAGTATGTCTGGCAACCGCACTTTGTTCACATAACGGTTGTTTGTAACAGCCAAACGAATCGAGATAGATATAGACAAATGTGTTGATAAATGCTCAGAATGAAAAAGAAATCGATTCAGCCAAGACTGTCTGTCCGTCCGTGCACACGATAACTCGAGTAAAAATTTAGATATCTTAACGAAAAGTTATAACGGTATTTTACAGAAATACGAAAACTGCGATATTTTAGTAACTACTGAAGTTTAGTCACTCAAAATTGACATTTACAAAGATCTTTAGGTCGCACAGTTGTTGGTCCTGGTAAAGCATATCAAAAGGCTGACAATTTTTAAAAATCATGTAATAACGACC
>NW_023458558.1:78157838-78197512 GCF_013731165.1 Rhagoletis pomonella | reverse complement strand
AATAACGACCCCCATCTCCCATTTAACGTTAATTTAGAGCAATACGAAATCTTTGACAAGTCTGTAACGCCTGATACGAATTTATTCACAATTAATGTTTGTAATAAATTGTTAGCAAAAAAAAACGTTTTCTGTAATTCTGGCATGATTGAAAGTGCTGCCACATATTTTTTTTCAAACACTCACTTTATGATTGTCATTGTGCCACGATTTTGTTTCCATTTTTGTAAAGTTTCTTACAAACTTCCAATTGCTTTAAATTAACTTCCATTTTTGTTTCAGACTTACAGTTTTGGTGTCTTCAAACTAAAAAAACGCACCAAGCACCAAACTCAAAAATGTTCGCGTTTTGAATAAAGAAAAGCACTAAATTTAGTGCGAAAAGAACTAAGTTGGCAAGTCTATTATTAGATCTACTATGTCTATTCAAGTGATTCAAGAAACTAACCAATAATAACCAGTTACCATAACGATTATAAGAAAAAAATTAAATATTGCTGTATAATTATTACTGAGCAATGGAAAAGTGGTTTTCGTCTCCTGAGGCGAAAATCGCACAGTGTTTCGACCATATGGAGGCAGATAGAACAAAGTCATGGTGACAGTTGATACAAAAAACCGGTTGGACTTAGAGAGGGAAAAGTAAAAGTCGCAAATACCACATTTCAAATTATTTACTCACCCCCCTTCTTCACGACTGATACATTTCCAAAGAAATACGGGAATCGGCGCGATACCGAGTAATCAGTTAGGTTGCTTTTGGCGATTAACCCATTAAAGAAAATGTTTAGTTTTCAACTGTAATCAATTATTTAAATATCGTGGAATATTCAGGTGAAGGTATTTATCATTTATTTGGTGCATTCTTGTTTTCTTAACAAAAAATTTACTTTGAAATGTAAGTGTGAAGTGTGAGTACCGGTCCGTCAGGTCTTGAAATTAGACAAGTGTTTTGGAGAATTTTATGTAGTTTTGGAATATATAATTTGATCTTTGCGCGCGACTTTGCAAATATATGTAATCTTTGATTTTATTAATTTTTGATTTTCAGCCTCTCTTTGCATAATTTCGCGAAAATAATTTTTCGAACAATGAAAAGATCTCACCAAACATTGGAAAAAAGCGAGTATTTACACCTAAGTCATTTTATAATATAACCTTTGTTTAGAGTGAAAAGCAGGAAAAAAAATTAACTAAAATTCCATCACATTTAACAACGGGGCCCACATTTTTTTGGACGTTATAGTGATCCAATCTTCCCCATATTTTATATTTAGGGTTTTCTAATAAAAGAGAGAGCACAAACTATATTTCATCAAAATCGGATGAAATTTAATGTTTCCGCCCACAAGAGTAGAAGGCGTGGCAATTATTCCATCTTTACCATATTTCATAATTCCCTACACTCTAAAAAGTGCATGTAAAACTACTACTGAAAAGTGTTTATTTTTCAACCAGAATCTGTTCAGGTATACGCAAAAGATGTTCAAGATGTGAGTTTGAACATGAGTTGTTTAAAATATACACATTAAATGTTTAAAATTACAAACATTTTGAAAGTAAAAATCTATTTAATAATAAATACTAAGTGCCAGGGGCGCACGCAGGAATATATTTTTTGGGGGAAAAGGGTTTATACTTCTAAATATATAGCATCAGCAAATACTGAAAATTCGCTCTTTAAAATACATTTATGAAAGTTTTATTTACAGTATGAAATAAATAAATAAACTTTTTAAAGTATCATCAATTGCATTTTATTTACATAAAATTTACAAAGAAATCAGACATTTTTAACCGGCTTCAAAAAAGGGGAGGTTATCAATTCTTCGGAGTATTTTTACTTCTTTTATTTATTCCACCGCATAACTTTGCACCGCGTGAACCGATTCCAATAATTATTTTTTTTTACCGGAAAGATGGTTCCTTAAGGGTCGTCTCGTAATTTGGTTTAGATCCGATCATTAAATCATGAAAAAATTAAAGGTTAAAGATGCACTCAACTTTCAAAAGTAATACAAAATTTTACAAAACAATTTTAATATAAATAAATTAAATAATTTCACGAAATTTTTACACTTTTTTATTAAAATTCGTCGATTTCTGGTTTATCATTTTTTAATAATTCGAATAACGAAAATTTAACTGAACTTGTATTTTTATCATGTAGCTCATTTTGGTGGAACGAATTCGAAGTTAGCAAATTAAATCTTCGAATGCTTATTAAGTACATATCAGTGGTAAACTTTTTTAGGCTGCAAAGTGTAAAAAGCAACAGTAAGTGAGTATGCATTGCATATTTTTAGGACAATGTTTTCATTCGCAGCTAAACTTTAAAGAGCTCTCAAGAAAAAAAGAAAAATTCTTACAAAATGACGCACAAGAAATAAAAAAGAAAATTTTTTCTTTCAAAATTTCTTATATCATAATAAATTTAGCCCCAAAACCCACCCCTTGTGTGCGCTACGTGACAAATTTGATATGTAAAAGTAAACAGACATTGTTTAATTTTGTACACACTAGGGGAGGAAACTGGTTACCTCTCTTTATATGCGTAAATTTAAACGAAAATTTTTTAGAGGAAATTTTAAACATTTTATGTGTAAACTGTGAAAATGTGAACAGTAAATGTTTAAAACTCAAAAAACAAATTTGAAATTTGTTCTACGCCACACATATGATAAGTAAAAGTATGCAAGCAGTGTTTAAATTTGCATTCATTAAGAGAGGAAACTGGTTACCTATAATAATATGCGCAAATTTAAACAAAAATTTTTAGAGTTTATCTATCTATATATATAATACGCGAAGGGATTTTTTGTGTAGCATAAAAGATCTGTACCGTTCGCCCGATTTTCAAAGATGAAATGTCAAATTAAAGCGCTTGGTCCGTAGATGTGCAATAAGGTTCTACTTTTTCGAAAAGAGTTGCCACCTGATAAAAAAAAGCATTCAAATAATTTAATAATCAATGCCATCAGATCCACACCATTCGTTCGACTTTCTAAAGTGAGGTGTCAAATCAAAGGGCTCTGACTTTAGGTGTGCAATAAGGTTTAACTTTTTCGAAAAGAGTTGCCACCTTTTAAAAAATTAAGTTCAAAATAATACGCGAAGGCATTTTTTGTTCCGCATAAACGATCTGCACCGTTCGCTCGATTTTCAAAAATGGGGTGCCAAATTTAAGCGCTTGGCCTGTAGATATGCAAACTGGTTGTATTTTTTCGAAAGGAATTGCCACCTGTTAAATAATTAAACTCAAGTTATTTACTAATCAAGGCCCTCAGATCCGCACCGTCCGTTCGATTTTCAAAAGTGAGGTACCAAATTAAAGGGCTTAGGGTGTGGATGTTCAAGAAGGTTTAAAAGTTGCCACCTGTTAAGAAATTAAACTCAAATTAATTAAAAAGTTAAATCAATTATTAAATATGGGTAACAATCGAAATGGTTTTGAAAAGGCTTTATAACTTAACTACGTATAGGAGAGTTGCCACATGTTAAAAAAATGTAATTCAATTTTAATTAAAGGAATTTGGTAAGTGAATAAGGTATCGTTATATGGGTGTCATACAAAAGAGGTTTAAGAAGGTAGTAGTTTGGAAATATTTTGAATAGGGTTGCCACCTCTTTGAGAAGTCTAATTGAAGTATTTTATACCCAAGTTATATGAAATATTAACGATGGGTGTCAAACGAAAATAATTTTTAAGGGGGTAAGGGGGTGTTTTGAAAGTGGTATTTCGTTTAAATATAAGTTACATGAAATTTTAAAATATGGTCATCAAAAGAACGAGTGTTAAGAAATCTTTAAATTGAACATTGGGTTTTTTTGTTGAAAAAATTAAGCTGAAATTATTTAATAAATTAAATCAATTGTCAAGAGATGGGTATCAATCGAAATGGGTTTGAAAATAGTTTATTTCTAAACTGTATTTACTAAATTCAACTTAATTCATCAGTTAATTGAAATATGTATAACAATGCCAGGCGAAAGATTTTACTTTAAAAATACCTTTAAAGTGGTACCATCTGTTTGAAAAGTCGAATTTGTTTTGCTTATACGAAAGATACATATATGAAATATCGACATATTAGTGTCAAACGAAAGAGTTTTAAGAAAACTATAGGCTGATAATACGTTTAGTTAGAGGTGCGATCTATTTTTTCTTTTTTGCAGGTCATCACATCTGCAACGTTGTTTCGAATTTCCGCAATGAGAAGTCAAATTAAAGAACTGGGATTCTACATAGATGTGCACAGGTTTTTTTTTTAAGTTACATGAAAACCGACACCATGCGAGACCTCTCATCACTCAGAAATGGTTTAGATCAGTGATTCTCAAAGTGGTCCAGGTGGACCCCCAGGGGTCCACGGAAGACTCGACGGGGGTCCACGGTGACGTGAAAAAAATTTGGGGGTCCAGGAGTTGTAAATGGGGGTCCACGAAAATGTATCTGGTTTCAATGTTAAGAACCAAAATGGTTGCTTGATAGCCTCTTTATTTAACTTTAATTTTTATGAGTGGTGTATAGTGCTCTTGACTTGCCGTCACTTTGTGTTTTAAGGCCACCTGCAGACTAAAAAGAACCGGATGCTGGTATGACAATGAGTGAGGCGCGGCCAAAATTGCTGGCGGCAGAGATTTAAGCACTTGTGTCTTTTCAATGCTACAGGATAGTATGCCACCATTACCTTTGTTGAAGAGATCTTATGGTTTGATTCCATCGCTGAGATCGGACTCACACATTGTCGAATCTTCACTGATGGCTCAAAAACTTACTCTGAGTCATGATCTGGGATCTTTTTCGAGGTTAATGGAGATAAGCTTCACTTTTCTTTGGGGGAATATGCTTCGGTCTTTCAGGCTGAGGTAATTGCAATACTCAAAGCCATGGACTACGTGGTGGAAGATATGTGCAGGGGAAGGAGTTTACGTGACTGCAGTGATAACCAAGCTGCACTTCAGGTATTGACCAGCCCTCTATTTAAGTACTTCCAAACTAGTTCGGCAATGCAAGTCTCGACTAAAATATGATGTTGAACATAACGAGGTTGTTTTCCTCTGGGTGCCAGGTCACTCTGGAGCACCTGGTTGTTAGACATCTGATTATTTGGCCAGAGTTGGCTCAGACCATGCATTCCTCGGTCCGCAACCAGTTTTAGCACTCCCACCTTCGGCAATCGAAGCCACCATCAGAATCTGGGTGAATACTACGCTCAGAAATGACTGAGAGGCATCGAGGAGATGCAGATGGACAAAACTTATGTTGCCTTCAATCTCACAAGGTCTATCTAATTTTTTGCTCTCACTGAGCAGACGACACTGCAGACAACTTGCTGGACTGCTGACTGCTCACTTCACGTGGCACAAGCACCTGACTGTGATAGGCGTAAATTACAAGTACATTTGCCCATCTTGCCTTGAAGAAGATGAGACAGTGGAACACTTGTTGTGTTTCTTGCGTGGTTGCTATATGTCATCGATTTTTTTAAACTCGTAAGTTTGGCGTAAAAAGCTTGACCGTTGTTTTAAGTTTTGTGTTTTAAAAATGCGATAAATATTTTTCGCCTCACTTTATGACTATGTTCAAACAGGCCAATTAGCTGAGGCAATTAAGCTTTAAATTGCGGAATTGAGTTTTGTGTTCACACATATGTCAGCTGCGCAATTAGCGATTCGAAATCAGCTGCTGGATTACCTACAGTGATGGAAAAGTTGGTACAATTGTACCTTTATTTAGTTTGAAAGTGCATTCGGTACAAACACACAATTTTAGGTACATTTGGAACGTAGCCAAATAACTTCTCAAGAAATCAATTCTTATTTTTATTGACATTTCGATGCATTTTCTGTTGCGGGCAACTGGACCAATACCTTCCCTCCTTTGTGAAGGGGCATACAAATGATACAAAAAGGTGGTCAATGTAACGCAACTGTAGTTGATTTCGCCAGATAGATGGAAAATATTTATTTTTGAACGTCAGATCGGAGAACTGCGAGGAAATTAATTCACCTTTTCTACAACATAGTTTTGTCTCGCGCTCGAAGAGATTCTTTTCATAGCCAAAATTGGTTTAATGTGAGTGCAGAAGTTTATGTGGTATCGATGGGAATTTTATCCTTCTATCTTCTTTATATAGAAATACATATTTACATTTGGGTACGTCTATCTACTTTTAGATAAAGCTTTCCGTAGATTAGGTACAATCTTATAATTAAATTTTCCATCCCTGATGGAATATCAGCTTTAAAACAGGGACAGAAACAAACAGCTGATTGCTTTTTGTTCAATAAACATACCTCCAAGTCAAAATTAAACATACCTAGCAGGGTTGCATAGAGAATCTGACACAAATTAATTGCAAATTAATAATTAATTGGCAATTAATAAATTGAATTTTTCTATGATAAATTGGGTAACAATTAAGGCTTAAATTGGTGAAAAGGTTCTTAATTGCCAATTAGGCCCCTGTTTGAACATAGTCTAAAACTCGGAGCGATAAAAATAAAAATGATACCATTAACACAAATAAACTATTTTACATATACCCCACGTGCAAAGTCATCAGTGAGCCGAACATTTGATGAGTTTATGGAGAAGATAATGTAAATAACGCCAGCGCTCGCAGTGCGAGAAGACAAGAAAACATTTCTGAGTTTAGTTTTTGAATTCACCCGGAATGCAAATTTACACTGTTAGATCTTATTTTCACATTTAATTTTTTTACGAGTTTTGGAAATATTTAGAAATGTATCAGCAGGGGGGGGGGGTCCACGGAAACCAGTAAATTTTTGAAAGGGGTCTACGAGAAAAAAGTTTGGGAACCTCTGGTTTAGATTAATCATTAAGAATATTTTTAGAGGTTTTTGAAGAGGTTTTCACCTGTATAAAAATTTAATTAAATGTTGGCGTTTTGGCGCCATGCGGGTTCACTAGTTTCTAAGTAAAATTAGAGCACATGTAAAGTTTCATTCAGTGAAATTGGTTCAGGTTTACTATTATTTCCACCTGCCTCCATATAGTCGAAACACTGTGAATCGTTAGACTAAACACTTTTTCTCCTTCTAATAATTATCTGGGACTTTTATTTTTTTTTCGTATCAAGGGACGTTTATTTCAAGACGAATATGATTTACGTCTTCTATTAATAACTACATGGGACTTTTATTGAAATGAGACTTCTTAATTCAGTTCAGAGATTTAATGCGTTAAATATTTAACGCCACGATTGTTCATGTCATCATCTGTATCGTTTGTCCGATTTTCAAAAATGAGGTGTCAAATTAATTTGCTTTCGTGGTTTTAATTTTTTGAAAAGGGTTGCCAGATGTTAGAAAATCACATCCAAATAATCGACCTCTTTCGTGAAATCGGCTGTAGATACTATTAACCATTACTATTAAGAGAAAACGTGGGACGTAAATCATTTTCGTCTTGAAATAAACCTCCCAAGAGACGAGAAAAATAAAAGTCCCATATAATTATTATGAAAATACGTAAATCATTTCCATCTTAAAATAAACGTCCCACGAGTCGAAAAAAATAAAAGTCCTATATAATTATTAAGAGAAGACGCAAATCACTTCCGACTTGAACAAAACGTTCAGAGAGACAAGAAAAAATAAAAATCCCATATAATTATTATGAGAAGACGTAAATTATTTTCGTCTTGAAAGAAACGTCCCGAGAGACGAGAAAAATAAAAATCCCATGCAGTAGTGTCTTGGTTTACACAACTAAATAAATGAAAAAAAAAAATAAAATAAATTCTTAGGTATTTCGGAAAACCATATCCGGTCTGCTTTTCCAACGAGTTGTGCATAATAGTTTGACGGTCAAACATAATTTTTGAAAATGGTCCATCTATGGGTAGTTGCCAGAATATAAAGTAGATGCGCTGAAATACGCGAAAAAGCGTGATGCATGTTCTGGATAAAGAGACTGCATCGCCCTTCACCAAATTCAAGGGATTCCATCTCCATGATACAAATGGTACTCTCGAATTTAGTTCGAGGACCCCGACCTGATATTTATGTTGTTTTCAAGAGTTACTAGTAGAAGGTTCGTCAGTTTCCCACCCGTCAATGAAGAACATTCACATTCGAACATGTTATGTAATAAAAATAAATTAGACGCCATCCCAGATTTGGCGCCCAGGCAACCGCCCCTCTCGCCCCGCCCTAAAGTCGGTCCTGTATGTATTGTATTATATTAAGTGCTTCTTCTTATTCCGTTCTTTCGCAGTATAATAAAAGCTAAGAAAGGGCTGCTATAATTCTGAACCAATCGATCAGGACACTTATTCCCTATAAATACAGTTTCTTTGGTTCTGGCGTTGCATTATTTTGAAGTATTTTCTGATATTATAAGCAATGTAGTTTTGTGGCACAATCCGTAGAGCTGAATGATTGATGACGATGAGACGCTCAAGTTCTGAATTTTTTTAATCATAAAAGAGCAAATTCTTCTTGACGGTAACATTACTTGGAAACGTGGTCTTGAATGTTTGCCTTACCACCATTATCAAATTTCCACATATCCGGCAATGCGCTTCATGATCATTTTTGCCATTTGTATATGCATAACCCAAAAAGATAATTTGGGTAGGCTGTATGTAGTTAAGCCATTCTAAAAGACCTACGCAACAAGGACTGAAAAGTGCTTCTCTGCATGCTTCTTAGAAAGGGGTTTCTATTTAAAATTTACTCGAATTTACTCAAGTATATGTTTATATTATTTAGCATTACAAATAGGATTCAATAACCATTTTAAGTCTCAATAAAGCTTATTTGACCTGAACCTTAAATAATTAAATTCCTTAAAGAAGTATGATTTTATGAACTAAAAACTGCTTTAAAAGAACTTCTTCAAAAGACCTTCAGAAGCACGTCCTACAAGAGCCCTTCTGGAAGCTCTTCCTTGAGTAGCGAAAGCAGAAGCCCTTCAATTTGTGCAACTCCGTACAAAAAAGGAAGGAGAAAGGAATAACTTGCACTTTTTTGGCATTTGTTAAATAAAAAAAAATATATAAAATTAAATTTTAACCAAATAAACTAAACAGGAATAAGGTAAACTCACCAGATATTGTTCAACATGTTAGACAAATTTTTTCTTTATCGATTTTCGACTACTAATGGCTTTTTCAAAGCAAAAATCTGCTAAAAATTAGATGGGTGTCTGCATTCACCTTTATTAAAAAACCAGGACAATTTAAGTGTGGACCGTCAGGACAATTTTTTTAAATCAGGACAAATCCTTGAAAACCAGGACGTCTGGCAGCCCTAAGCTAAGAGCACATTATAATAAAATCAATAAAACTCCATTTAAACACAATTGCCTTTTTTATATATATTCGTCACTTTCTTTTTTCTTAACGAGTTTTCTTTGTTTTTCATCAAAACTTCTGATGGGTAGCTTAGACAAAAAAAAAGACGAAAACAATGGGACCAACACCCGCACAGTCATATAATCAAACACACGCACTTATGTATATACATATGTGTGCATGTTTAAGTCGCTTGGTGCACAACTCGCAACATTATAATGTGGCATGAAGCGAATCATTAATCAAAGTTGTGCAGCAAGTGAACTTCCTTTCCCGCTTGACAGTCACAACTGATTGTAACTTTGCATTGGGATTTCGGCATGGACTTCAATATACATATGTATGTATGTACGTACTATAGCTGGACCACACGTCCACTTCGTTGCTATTATTCGCATATAGTATTGTATGTAGTTTAGGTGACGATGGCAGTGAGTAGTAGATCGTGGCGGCAGCGGAGCCAATATTTACAGGAGTCGTTGCAGATTTTATTGTGGCGCATTGCGGTGCAGTATGTTTCGCGGGAAGCCTTTTTTAGACGGCACCTCTCCATTTGCTATACCCACTATCCGGGACGTCATATCAGCAGTCAGTTGGCGAACATATAGATACATATGATATCCGCATAATGTATGCAGAAACAGCTAATGCACTTTTATCGCCTTCCCTTCTGACTTCATATAAATACGTATGTAAATACATATAAATGTTTGTATGTAAAGTTTTAAATGCAGAACGTTGGAAATCGTGAAAAATTTGGCATAGCCTAATATTAAAATAATAGAATAGAATAAACAAGATCCAAGAATGGGAAAGTGTGTACATGCATATGTATCTACATTAGGCCGGGTCGATTTGTGGGGAGGCGAAAAAATCGCCCATTGCTCTGTGAAAATCATATTCTAGGGATCAAAATAAGAAACTTTGCCGAAGGAACCATACCTCTAAAACGAATTCTGATGTCCCTCAATTTGGGTCGAACTTTTGGGTAGGGGCAAATTTTGAAAAATCCCACTTTGACCCATTTAGAGTGCTCCAATCGAGTCCAAATGTATGACCGACCCCCACTAACTTTGGAGGCCCGACCCACCGATGCCAGTGGCACACCCCCTGGAACCCCGCTGGGGTTCACCATACAAACATTTCAAAAAATCGCCGGTTTTGCACTTTACATGAAAAAATCAGCGAAATGCCTATGTTTTTTCTTTTTGGAGTTTATTTTTCTCTTTAGAAATTTATTTAGTCAGAACATATGTAAATGAAAAAATGAATTTAACTTAGTAATAGAAAAGAAATTTAAAAAAATTATTAGAAATTAGCGTTTTTACAACCCTTTTAAAACCAAGGCATCACTGTGATGCATTTGCATGTCGTAAACATAGTTGTGTGGGTTTTTTATTCAACCGTTTTAAAAAATGAAGGTATCACTGTGACACAATTGCAAATCGGAAAATTGCTTGTGTGCGTTTTTTAAGACACAGCTGCATGTCGTAAACTTACTTGTGTAGTTTTTTTATAGCACCTACTTAAGAAATGAAGGTTGTTTTTACAACCCTCTTTGTGGGTATTTTAAGGCACCTTCTTAAGAAATGCGCTACTGATTTAACTGATCTTAATTTACCAACCCATCTGGATATCTTGAGATATTATTTTTACTTAAGCGAACGTGCTAAAACAGAACAATAAAAGTTTTCCCATAAATCATTCACTATTCAAGTACAAGATAAGTTAATTGGAATTTGGGAAAAACTTGGTATGGAAATAACGCTGAAAAAAAGTGTATTTAATAAATTGAATAAATTGCTTGACAAGTATCAAGAGCAAATCACGAGAAGAAACAACACCCAATAATTTACAGAGTATGTAAAATCTCTGGAAACAATTTTTTACATTGGAACATGTAAATGCGATTTGAAGGCAGCTCCATGTGCATGCGGCTGGGTTCCCGAACGCCTCAAAGAGTTCATGCACGATCAACATAATCAGAGAAGACTAACAATGGATGCATTTGTGATGGAAACTGAAGAGCAAGGAGCAACGTCTATGTCATCAATGCCAATATACCAAGATCCCGATGATTCAACATACGCACCGCCACCGGTTAAGAAGATATGGATAGAAGCACAAGTTCACAATACACAGAGAGATACGATTGTTTTAACTTTGCCTTGGTATGTGACAGATTTGGTGTGCCTGACAGAGTAGCATCAGCATTGGGAACCGCTCTTTTGCAAGATTTTTAAATGAAAGATAAGCAAGGGAAACCTTTCTTCATGGATAAATCGAAAGTTCGCAGAGAAAAAGAGAAATGCAGACAAGAAGTGCTTCGCAAACGGTTAGATGATACCAATTTGTTAGCGTTTTCATTCGATGGCAGAAAAGATTATATTTTAACGATAGATAAAATTGATGAGAAGTATCATACTAGGATGGTAAAAGAACCTCATCTTGTTATTTTGAGAGAACCCAATTCTGAATTGATTGGTTACGTAAGACTGGAACATGAAACCGCTGAATACAAAACAACCAAATTAAATGGTTTTTTCAACGATAAAAATATATCACTGCATGCATTAATTGGAATATGCACTGACGGTGAGCCAACAAACACTGGCCCACACGGTGGAATTGGTTCGTTTGCCTTCTACACTTCAACGAACTTCCGTTTCGGCATTTGTTTGAAGCTTTGGATAAATCAACCAGCACTGGACCAAGATCGGCAACCGGAAAACTTAGCCGTCAAATCGAAACTTGTGAAACTCTTCCGGTAAGTTATTGCTATCACTCATTTATTATAATTGTCAACCGTTTTTAATTATTTTATTATTATATATTTTCAGGTGGTGGACGGCTTCCAGAAAATTGAGTTGCAAAATATGCCCCCTGCTCCAGAAAAAATTGAATTTTCCACCGATTCGAAGTACTTATACGACATGGCCCATGCAATTTCTAGCGGCGTGGTTCCGGTGGATCTGGCTAACATCAAACCAGGGAAAATTGTACATTCTCGGTGGCTCACCAAGGCCGCTAGATTATTGCGATTATATGTGACAACGGAAAATCCAGATGCAAATTCAAGAATTCTGGTTGAATTTATAATTAAATGTTATGTGCCAATGTACTTCAATATCAAGTATTACAGCTCTGTCGTGTACGGCAGTGCATTATTTTTCAAGTTCATTGGTTGGTCACGATTTCTAGAACCTCGTTTACGCAAAATTGTCAATCAAGTAATTAAAGATAATTCATATCATGCGCATTCGGAAAATATCTTGTTATCAATGTTGTTTAATGATAGCAAAGAAAAGCGCGACTGTGCCATCAAGAAAATTCTACGCTATCGAACCGATGTTGACGAGCCAATGGAACTTAGAGTTTATAAAAAACCAGATATAAACTTTAATTGCACAAGTTATACGGAAATGATCAATTTGAATGATATAAATATCGTATTTGAACCACCATTCACGCGAAGCATTCCGTACGATACATTGAAAGAATATTTAAATCAAGATGATCCACCGTTTAATGATCCAAAAATTCCATCACACATACAAGGAACGGAACGACATGTTCAATTGCTAGCTAGCGTTTCCAAACGGGTTATACCGGAAAATGTAGAGGCTGTTATAGCGACGACATTAGAGAGCCGTGCGAAATTGCCCAGACTTGAAAGTAAAAAAGACTTCAAACAATAATTTTTTTTAGTTTCTTTTCTATAACTCACTTAAATTAATTTTTTCATTTACATATGTTCTGACTAAATAAATTTCTTAAGAGAAAAAATAGATATTATTATAAATAAATAATAAATATTATTATAAATAAATAAATAAAAATAAAGAAAAAACATAGCCATTTAGCTGATTTTTTCATGTAAAGGCCAAAAATGGAGATTTTTTGAAATGATTGTATGGGGAACCCCCCAGGTGAGTTCCAGGGTGTGTGCCACTGGCATGGGTGGATCGGCCGTCCAAAGTTAGTGGGGGTCGGTCATACATTTGGACTCGATTGGAGCACTCTAAATGGGTCAAAGTGGGATTTTTCAAAATTTGCCCCTACCCAAAAGTTCGACCCACATTGGGGGACATCAGAATTCGTTTTAGAGGTATGGTTCCTTCGGCAAAGTTTCTTATTTTGATCCCTAGAATACGATTTTCACAGAGCAATGAGCGATTTTTAAATCGACCCGCCCTAATCTACATATATGCGCATGTAGTATTATAAAATAATGCACTTACAAAATAGCTTGTATAGTTATTACCTAAATCAAGCCAACTCAATTAATTAAATGCGCGTCTTTAAAATTGCATGTTTTAAATATGTACATACATAATCGAGGTCACATAGATATTAATTAAATATGAATATATTTTAGTTTCCCATACGTACATACATATGTGATTAACGTGGAACTTGCTTTTCCAATTTATTGCACATCATGAGCCTGTATTGGGGAGGGTATCAACTACTACGAGTATTAGCTTTTATAATTGCGTTAATTATTTTATGTTGTACGTGTAAAATTATTACTTAATTTACCTTACCTTGTTGGGTGGTCACGATGTATACAGTAGGGTAATGGGTAGATATTCTTCGCAGGAAATTTGTTGCACAGGGATTCAAAGGCGCAGAACCTTTCATTGGTCTGCCATGAAGCTCCGCTATGAGAAATCATTATATCTGGATAAAGAAGGAAGGCAACAGCTAGGCTAATGCAGCGTATTTGCTGTATTTATAATGCAACATTTAGCACTTTCGAACATATCTTTTCGAAGAGCATTCATGCTATCGCATTTAGCAAATGTACATTTACGCGGGTTGGAAATCGTATGCTTTTGACAGCAGCCGTGTTCCAGTCGCTTATTCAGATCCGGATCTATCACGATCAATTCTCACGAAGAAGATAATGTGCAAAAAACCATACTGAAAAAGCTAAAAGAAATTTTAAACCAAAAATTCAATACAAAAACTTTAATTGTTTTAACCATAACAGAAAATTTGGTTGTGTATATATTTATTTGTCGGTGCTGTCAATTAAAATTTCCTCCATTAATTAGGAAACAAAACGAATAAAGTTGATCACAAATTGGTCCGGATTTCTATCAGCATGACATCGATGTTGATTTTGCGTAACTTTTCTTTATCCAAATAACGTAAAATAATAAATTAAATCTCGAGCCGCGATCACTGAAACGCAACTGTATACGCGAAAAAGAAACGCTGCCACTTTTTCTCATTAAACCATGTTCGAATCGTGGAAATTTTTGAAGAGCATAGGGTTGCTTTTAGCATTTAGATTCTTAATGCAAAAATGGAGTTTTATTTAGTTGAATTTAGGGGACGAATTTTGTATGGATAAATGTAGAATTTAGAGCTAAATGCGCTAAATGTACTTTTACGCGTAAGCAAAAACAGCCCATTAGAGCTGGTTTCACCAACTGAACCTAAGTTCTAGTTGAGAAAAATCTTAGCTAATAGCAGTTTATGATTTTGCTCAAATTTGAGGGAAATATTTAATCCAAAAATATGGTAGCACTGCAGCAAAATTTTTGTTAACGTGCTTTGGCCCACATACATATATCGTAATACTAAACAACTAAATACCAACATATACATGTATATGGCGTACACTTTCAAAAAACTTCAAAAGGTATCCTACAAAAGCCCTTCTGAAAGCTCTTTTTTGTGCCAGTCATTTTCTTCCATAGGAAATATGTTCGGTAACATAAGGAAAATGAGCAACATCTTCAACCAAAAATTCCCGAAAATCAACCGTAAGTCCCAGCTATTCTAAACTTGTACTTTATTGTACTTAAATTAAATGGGCTACAAAACTGCATACTCGAAATCTTTCTGTGAAATCTACTTAATTAAAAAGCTCGTAATTTGTACATACGGGTGCAGCTAATATAAGCGTGTTAAAAAAAATACATTAAAATTTCAGTGGCAGATTTGAACAGCTGAATTTTATTCTATTCAGTAGCTAATACTTTCCTAAGTAACTTCCAATAGGTTTAAAAGCAGCATCCGACAGCGTGTTATTACTGTTTCATTAAAAACTCAAATTTGTTTAAAACAGGAACAAAAAAAAAATATTTTTTTATTAAAAAAAAAAATTCGGTTACAGTGTTGATATTCACCAAATTCTTTACGTACTTTACTAGCCTTCAGGCGTAGATTCCATTTGCTTTTGTTGGGTTTCTTTTCTCAAAGTACTTTTACACGTTTATAACGATTCCCTTTTGAATGTACCTTAATGTTGTGCATGGGCGAAGGCCAAATTCCGATTGAAAATAAAGAGGGGACTTGGGGTGCACGCCGTTACTGTGAACGGTTTTCGCTTCTTAGGGGATCACTTTAGCCAGCTCAATGATGGAAAAGCCCTATCTATAAACTTTGTTTTTTCCAATTTTGGCCGCACTTTCGGATTTCGGCCACACTGTGCGCCAGCGAAAAAAATTTTCATCAGTACGAGTGGGAAACGACGTCGTTACGAAGTTGTTTGGAAAATTGGGATTTCATCAAGCGGATGTAGATGTAAGATCGCATTTAAGGTATATGAGGATCTGAGACATCGTAAATTCGTATAACATAAACATAGGGACAAAGAAGTCTAGACATATGGAGTCTCTAAATATTTCGACTGCTGCGCCATTATGAATTGTAACCTGATTGTACAATAAATACGGATTTTCTAAATAACTCAACTGCAGCTCCACCCAGTGGGTAAATTTTTTTCAAACGTATTTTTCATCATGCAGGTAGAACACATTTTTAATCTGAACTAAAGCGGTCCAAAGCCACCTATCGAGTTTTCTAGTGGCCTATAATAGGACTTTATACGCAGGGTATAACCTCCAGGGGTTTAAGTTAATTCCGAACAACGAAATCGGCTATCATTTTGAATAAACAAAACCTTATTACCAGGGAACGGATTCTTAGGACCTAAAAACCTATAAAAAAAATAAAATAACGAAATAGGCTGGAAAAGGCAAAATAAAATAGCGAAATAGGCACGAAAAGGCACTAGAAATAGCAAAAAGAAGGCACTAAAAAAGGCAAAAAATTAAAAATACAGGAAAAATGTTCAACGGACGCCACTACATATTCAATTCCTATATGGAATTGCTCGCTGATTCCCAGAATCGAGTTAATTTTTTATTCAACGGATAAGTTTTAGAGATATTTTCAGATGTATATGGCGTATGAGTAACATTCTTCCCTGCTCATTTTTCATACAAAAAATCTTTGCGCATTTTCATTTCTTATTACCTCTTTATTTATTACTAGATTTTCTTCATTCTTCACAGCCTTGAATGTACTAAACGTGCGCTCGACGTGAGTTGATACAAGTGGCGCCCAACTTAAATATGGAACATTTGAAACTCTTTTTCAAAGGTACAATAGGCAAAATAAGGTAAATATCTTAAAAAAGACAAAAAAGGCAACATCAAATGTTTATATATGAAATCAGGGAAAGCTAAATCGTGGACATTCTTAATCGAATATACTCTATCTCTTTAGCAGGAAAAAAGGCAATTTCCATAAAATCCGATCCCTGCTTATTACATTAAACGAGCAATAGAAAATTTTTCAAGAATGCCCTATCTCAGAATTCGGTTCAAAAAAGCCCTTACTCAGCTGCCGATTCAAAAACGCCCTATCTCAGCACATTTTCAATATATTTTCACTTGAGATAGAGAGGTTTTGAACCGAATTCAGAAATAGGGCCTTCTTAAACCAAATTCTGGGATAGCGAGCTTTTCAATAAAATTCTGAAATAGGGCGTTCTTCAATACAATTCTGAAGTACGACGTTCTTGAAAAGTTTTCTGATATAGGGCGCTTTCGAACTGGCTGCCGAGATAGGTCGATCTTCCTCTCAGGTGTCGAAATACGACTACTATTTTCTTACTACGAAGATATGTAGGACAGGCGTATAAAAAATTAATAAATGTGAAGTAAATATATATCACATATATGTAATACTCCTATATTGGCAGTAAGAGCTAGTACCGTCCGAAAACACTACAGTACAGATATATCAATAAACACGTACGAAAGAAAAGGAACACATACGTTTATAAATAAACATGTACACAACACATATACAAAAACGGCACTCAAGTACACAATACATTGACAGAAACGGTACTAGACTGTCTCGCTTTGATTTCGGAATGCTTACACATTGAGAAGTTAGCTTACTGCCACGATTGAGAGAATACAAAGGTTGCGCCGATCTCGGACCGCTATTCCTCTCTTAACGAATTTGACAGAATCATTGTTTGCATGACGTCACACTTATGCAACTTGTTTACGTTTTCCTTGCAACATTTTTTCTTCTTCTTCCATTCTTGCTCACGTTTTGGCATTCCGCTCTCGCAATTGCACCAGTGTGACGTCACACAAAAGTTATTCTCAAAAATCCTCTCTGATCGGCGCAATCTTGTATTCTATCATTCTTGGCTTACTGCCAATATAGAAGTATTACATATGGGCATCCCCATGGTGGCGCACGTGACAGTCGTACGATTTCAATGTGATACAAAAAAGGAATACCATTTGTTTTCTTTAACTTTTTTGGGCCATTGTATAGCACGTAATTAGCTCTATATTTAACCGAAAAATTAAATCAATCGAACTGCTCGGTCCTGAAATATAAGCATTTAAAGAGAGGTTCGTTACGTGACAAAAAATGGAAGTTGATTTTTTCTTTTCTTACGAAATCGCAAAACTCTGCGAATTGTGGATGGCTATTTTGATGAAACTTATTTTGATATGATTTGGAGCAATTCTAGTTGTTTTTAAAGTTTTTTGAATTAATGCAAATTGTTTCAATTCTCTTTTACAACCCCAAGTGTGAAACGTGACGTGACGTGGCGTGACGTGACATAAATTTCCATCGTTATATTTTTGTTAATATTGCTTTTAAATGAATTTTCAACGCAAATAAAACATGTATTTTATGTAGAATATACTTTATATTTTGACTTCAGCGCCAATTCAGGGTCAATTTATTAGAAATCTATGATTTATTATGTTTCAACCACATGCGCCAAATTCGAACCAAATCGGACCATAAATACGGTTTTTCGAAATATCTCGACCTTGGCACCACCTAGGAAGACCAATTTATGCAAACATTATTCTTCTTACATAGCCAGTATATATTTTAAAAAGCAGACAAATCGGCCCGTAAATACGTTAGATATAAAACTTTTATTTTTTTTGTCGTGGTGGACCTTCCGCTGGAAACACCCATATATGATATATCATACATATCGTCACCTGCAGAGTTAACTCTCGTAAAAAAACTTCATACAGGATTTCCCAAAATTCGAATTTTTACACATTCATGTTTCTTCCATGCGGGAAACGATATGTACTTGCCAATTTGTTTTACAAAAATTTTTTAAAAAGCAGACGTCTCGGCTGCTCAGAAAATCGGTTAATCGCTTCTGCAATTATTTCACATTGATTCCCTAAAACAAATTTTCGATATATGCTTAAGATGCAAGAACTTAAAGGGACATTTTAAAAGAAATTAAAATGACAATTTATTAAAACTGGTAGTAACCCCCGAAATTCAGGTGAATGCAGTAAAGAAATACTTACTAAAATTAAGCAATTAAATTTAAGCACATAACAGAACGTGATATACGTAAATATACTTCAGTGTTTAGTTGAAGATTTATTTAAAGAACTTCGAGAAAGACAATAAATAATTTTGTACTGCTAGAGGCTTGATAACCCATAAAATTGGCGTCGCTGATGGTGAAAGACATTTAGTATCACACTTTTAAACTAAAGCTTTCTTAACCCTTTCAGTATAAAATTTCAACCACTGATTCCAATAATTTTATATGTACACCGGCTAATTTTGTATCGTTCATTTCAAAAATCACATCAACAAATATGCAGAGCTTTGAGCTTTGCCGTCATTCAGGGTCCTTTACAATGGTCAGTGATATCCTAGGGGTTTAAAAAAGAAAGTGATGTCAACTATTTTTATTTTTTGCTTTCATGAAATATATTTCAAAACTATGAATAACACTGTGCCGCAAAAACAAAAGCATTTCAGAACACACGAAAGAGTCGATATACTCACGAAACTATCGGCCAAATATAAATATAGTCGATGTTTCCATTGTACACCTCTGTGATTGTAAAGAACAATGAGTTAAAAGAGAACACGCAAGAGGTATGAGCTTTATGAAATTATATTAGTTTATAACTTTCTAAACAAAAACCAAAAAATTGTTGAAGATTTAATGAAAAATATTGTATCTCTTTTTTTTTAAGTTTTATATTAACCCAATTGAATAAAAATGTTACGTTTTTACGAGCTTACATATGTATGTCCTGGAATTTAGGTTTAAATTTTTACCAGATTTCCCAATGTGCTAGAGACTTGAAACTTACCTCAGAACCCAATGACAAAGCAATATGAAAGACGAATTAATCAACTAGGTGGCGCAGGTATCAAGATATTTCAAAACCCGGTATTTATGGTCCGATCATATTTAGAATGTACAGTATCGGTCATATCTATAGCACGCCATTTCAAAGTGATATTGTGTGCAACTTATGTTTATTTATTTATTTTTGAGAATTTTCAATTAAAATACAGTTCTTTCTCTAACAAACCCCATATTAATCCAAGTTTAACAATTTGTAGAAAACTTCAAAAAAGTGCAACAAATTTTCACCTAAATTTCAAACTCTTTTCTCAGAAGTGTTTGAATTTTTCTGAATACACAGTTTTATAGCCCAATGAATTTTAGTCTGATAATGTGCAAGTTTCAAGTGACTGAAAGTTACCGTTGATTTTTTAGAACTTTTTTCTCCAAAAGTGTTGCGGCTTTCCTCCATATACAAATAAACTGAGTTTATTCATTATATGGTCCGACTTGAAATTTGCATATTATCAGACTAAAATTGCAGGGGCTAAAAAACTGTGTACTCGAAAAAAATCTAACACTTCCGAGAAAAAAGTTTGAAACTTAGGTGAAAATTTGTTGCACTTTTTTGAAGTTTTCTATAAATTGTTAAACTTGGGTTTATATGGGGTTTGTTAGAGAAAGAACTGTATTTTAATTGAAAATTCTTAAAAATAAATAAATAAACATAAGTGGCACACAATATCACTTTGAAATGGCGTGCTATAGATATGACCAAAACTGTATATTACTTACGCAGAAGGAAATAGCGCAACAAAAAATCTATTTGATGTGTGTCATTCGCAAAAACATTTTGGGGCGTATTCATAGTCAAAATTAAGTTCATACTTAAAGCCACTTGCGGCTTTTTGACATAATTTTTAGTGGGTTAACGGTCAAAAAAGCTACAGCTAACTTTAAGAACCAACTTAATTTGCACTTTGAACACCCGTTTTTCACCACAATCGATGTTTCTCCACCCCTAATCAGCAGGGCTAACAATTCTAAGAACACGCTTGAAAGGGCTTATTTTGCACATATCTGGCAGTTATGTTGGTTTGTGCATATATTTGACACATGTGCATATTTTTTATACATGACAACAATATTGTACATTTTCGGGGACAACGAAACGACAGATGATGCATATATCGATTTGTAAATATGTATATGGAGCGATCAAGGCGATGCCGACCGAACGCGTAGTTGCCTAAAGAAAAAGAATCTTATAAACCAACTACCTGCATCTACGGATGTGGAAAGAAGTTTTTCGAATTATTCAATAATTTTAAATGACAGGAGGTTTTTCTTTATTAACAGTTTAAAAAAGCATCTAAATTTATACTGAAATTGCAATATTATTAAATAACAAATATTGAAAAATTGAAATAAAACTTCATTGATTTAGCATATTTAAGTATTTTGTTTACTAATCGAGCTTTTTAACGCCCTTAAAATAACTTTTTGCCAGCCCTGCCCATCAGTTATTGTTGCAGCGAAATCGGAAAAATTGAAAGGTTCTGTTGCTTGCAATATTTATGGCAGCATTGACAGCAGAGTAGACGGTACGTTCTAATTAGAAATAATAGGTACAGATATATAAGTAAGTGGGTGTGTAACTTTAGATTAATGAATGAAATACATACTTATATATGTATGTATGTGCATTACAATAACAAAGTTGGCATTCAAACAGCAAAGGCACGCGGTTTGAATTGTAAACAATTTATTGCAAGTCAGCCCAATTTCAAATGCTACCAAACAGTAGCCAAAAACTTCACAAAAAGTTTTTTGAAAATCAATACCATATTACGAGTTAAACGAAAAATCGTTACGAAATGGAAAAGGGGCCTAAACAATGAATAAATGAACCTACATATTATGTATGCTAATACAAGCATAGAGACGTACATATTTATGTACATACATATCTAAGCATATTCGTAGGTATCACGCAAGTATGTAGATATGTAAATACATATGTTTGCATGAACGTGCGCAGGTACAATATATTCACAAATTCACGCCTTTCATTCATTTACTTACATATATCTACGAATTTATTTGTAGATACATGCTTACAATACTTGCAAGTGAAATTTCTTTTAATCGATTTTTCTAAATATTAAAAAAAACAACTTTTTATTCACATTTTCCAGTCTGACCCATCGTACATACGTGTAATGTTTGCCAGCGAAGACAAGAATCTTAATATGAGTTTTTCAACACGGTATTTACCACTTCGCTTGAGGGGGAGGAGTCTGATGAATTGGCGAGTTTTGTTCATGCGCCATTAGAGGTAGCGTCCCCATGCAGACATAAATCAAATTCGACAGAAGCAGGGTGTTAATGGACAAAAAGGTTTTTGGAAATCTATTACATATCTGAAAGAGGAGAATAAACATGTAAACATGATTGCACAGTGTTCAGGAGCATGTTATAAATGAGCGAAAAGCATATTTTCCCGTTTCTGCGTTAAGTTTTTGCATGAAATAATAATTTTACAGAAGTGAAAAATATTTATTTTCATTCATTGAGGCATGGCGGCCGCTGTGGTGTAGTGGTAAGCAATGCGTGCTACCACTCCGCAAGGCCTGGGTCCAAGCCCTGGTCAAAGCACCATCGCAAAAAATATAGAAAAAAGGTTTTTCTTAACAACGGTCGCCCCTCGGCAGGCGATGGCAAACCTCCGAGTGTATTTCTGCCATGAAAAACAGCCTCCCGTAAAATTACAATCGCCGTTCGGAGTCGGCGTATAACTATAGATCCCTCCTCTTTGTGTGACATTTTTGAGAAGGTCCATACTGGTCAACTAAATTTTACGTTAAAGTAATTATGCGTTGATTCCTAGTCAATTTATCCAGGATAAAATATGTAATTGCTATAACTCATAGCATCGACGGAAACATCGATACATCGATGTTTTTATATGAGCTGCTAGCATCGATGTTTTTTTCTCAACATCGATGTTTTTGCAAATTGCAAGCTATATTTATTTGAAGCGTAAAAAGGTAAAATTAAGCAATTGTTCATAAGTCAGCAAAAATCTTAATAATATTTAAGACTATAAAAGCGCACCTCATTCACATGATTAAATAATTAAAGGTTTTCACACTAGTGACATTAGAGTTTTGACACTCCCTTACACAAACGGTGCCTTGCTGAAGACGCGGTTTTTGTTAAGAGGGAGCGAGAGACAACTGTTTTCTGAGCAAACATTTTCATGGGCGTAGCCAGGTGCTCGAGCCCCCTAACTTTCAAATTTTCTTTATACATATATAAAATAGTACCCTGAAATGCCAGCTTTTTTATATTAATAATTTTTAAAAGGCTTTAAAAACGCGCCTTATTTATACATAAGTAATTTTTGAACTCAATCCTTTTAGATCCACGGTAAAATTGCGCCGAAAGAAGTTCTGTCCCACTTACTCGGAAACACAGAAAGGAGAATTCTGAGTAGTAAGGGTTATAATCTGTAAGTGCGGCCGAAGGCCGCCTACGCAGAAGGAAGTTCTGTCACACAGAAAGGAGAATTCACTTCTCCGGCAACACATAATCCACGTAATTTTACCGTCGATCTACAGTAATTTTTAACGTGGATCTACGGTAAAAGTGACCGTGGCGCGTGTGTGTAAACATTGCCTATAATTTAGCCTAATTCTCAAATTTAAAAAAAGAGATGTTTTTCTTTCAACCCCGAAAACATCGATACTGCCAAAAATCGATGTTTCTCCATATCTAAAACTAAACCTTTCCGTTCCAAATATAAAAAAAATAGATGGAAAATCTGTGAGATTTAAATGCCACACACAAAATTTAGCAAATTTGGTTTTTTAATACCATTTCAACCTTGCAGAGCCGAAATTTGTTTTCAAATTGCTTTATATTTTATCACTCCCTTTTGCTTTGATCAAAAAATAAGTACGTATGGTATGCATGGAGAAAAATTTTTCGTTTACAAACAAATGTACATATGTATGTATGTATATACGTACATATTAGAAAACAAAAACAATCGCCGTTCGGAGGCAGCGTAAAACTTTAAATAAATATATTTGTTAATAATAATAGTTTGGCCGATTTGTGGCGTGCGCCTTGTCACACAAAGGGGAGGGAGGGATACCAATTTATACCGACTTTGAGCGGCGATTGTATTTTTTATTGGAAACTGGTTTTTCATGACAGAAATACAATCGGAGGGTTGCCATTGCCTGCCGAGGCGCGCTATTAAGTAAAACACATTTTCTTTCCTTTTGTTTTTGATGCTAGTCGGAAATTGGTAGTGGTAGTGGGCATTATTAACCACTACACCACGGCTGCAGCTATTATTAGTACTATTATTATTATTATTATTATTATTATTATTATTATTATTATTATTGTTATTATTATTATAGTAAAACTAGCTTTAATAAAGTAAGATCCAAATACAATTTAGCCTATTTGGAAGGACTTCTTGGCTATCAAGACATCATTGTAAGGCCATTATGTTTTTCAAGAATAACTGTGTTTCATATGAATATTTTATTAAATTAATTCGGTAGGTACGTTTTATTTTGTGCACGAAAAAGAATCTACTTATAAACACTTTTGTTTTTTAATAAATACATATGTATATAAAATGTGTTAGGTGCTTATGTACTCATAAGCGATTTCATGCTTAACACTTCTATATAATTTTCAAAAAGAAATAAAGTGAACGACTTTCAAATTACATTGATATTCTTCAAGCATCAATATTCAGTTGCTAAATAGTTTATGAAATTGTTTGGTTATGATACATATATTTTATATAATCCGCCAAAAAATGATCGTAAATATCCGTTTCATATAATAATTGAATTCAAAACTATTTACGCTATCACAAACCATTCCTAGTTAGCCCACTGTAAAATTGTAATAGATTGAATATTTCCCTCGCTTAGCATACATGGAGGAGTGTTTAACGCCTTCTGTTTCGTTCCCTCAGATACTGCTGGCTCGTTTCCGCAGCAAAGAATCAGCACACATTGTTGTGTGATGGTGGTGGGAAAAATGGCGTGTATACACAGTTCGCAACAACAGCGTATGTAGCAATGGCACCGCTATGTCTTCAAATTGAATGCGTGTGGGCAGTACCATATCCCCTAACTTGTGTCGCTCTCAGATCTACCTATGGATGTAAGGTTTTGTATGAAAACCAGAAAATCGGGTTTTATGGCAAATTATGGAGCGCTTCGAACGAAGCATACTGTCGGCAGATACTGTCGGACGGCAACGAATTAACCCAAACGGCTGACTGAATGACTGACAAGGGGAACAGGTTCGCGGGCTGTCGAGTGGCAGCGAGTCATGCACAACAAAAGAACGGCTTGTCATGAACAGACCGGACGGAACGTAGGAATCGGACTGTGCGCGTATTTGAAAGCGTACTTTTCAGTTTTGTCGCGCAGCAGCAGCGAAATATATTACGTTTATTTATTAATCGCGCAATTACTTTGTGAATCGAAATGGATTCTACCGTCGCGCTTAAACGAATCGGTTCAATACATACTACAATATATATCCAATTATAATTTTGTTGCTTCTTGCTACATTTACACATAATTGTTAAAGTACCTATGTAAGAAAATTCCAGTGTCATAATTATAACGCATGTTTATTTCAAAGGTGAAGTGAAGAAGAAAATGAAAAATGAAAAATGTTAAAATATTATTTGTTATAAATCAATGTTTTTAGCAAAAATATGTATTATCTAGGCCATGATAAATAAAAAGGTTGAATAAAATACAGCGAAAAAAGCTTCACTATTTCTACCTACGTCAAAAACTGTGCAGTGAATTCAATGAAACCAAGATCGTGCGTTACAAAAAGATACGACTAATTTAATTTGGCATCAAGGTTATAATATTCTCGCCAATTAATCCAAACACAAAGTTGATCATAAAAAGAACGTATACATACACACTTATTTGAAAGTGCAAAAACAAAAAAATTTAGCTGCAACTTTGAGTCACTATGAGCTCATTTTTAATGGGTTATCCACACGCGCCGCATCATGTTCAAAGCCCCATGGGTATGGGTAGTGGTTTAGACCCGAAATTTCCTCCCGTTGCTGATGACTACCATCACTACAATGGTCATTACACGATGACGGCATCAACAGGACACATGTCAGGTGTAGGTGTTGCTATGGGGAGTGGTATGCCTCCTGGTATGCCTACACATCCCCATGCTTCTCACCCTGCCGATATCGTTAATGATTACATGGCGGCCGCTGCTCACCATCATTCCGCTGCCGCTCACAATCCTCCCCACCCGCATTCACACACAAATAGCGCCCTCTCAGGTCATCATCACAATAATGGCTACAGCAACTACGCTCCAACGCCTACCCATCATCACCACCAAAGCCTTGGATATTATGGTCATCACACGGCTTCGGTGCATTCGGTGCCGCCGGAGTTCATATCGGCAGGAGCGGTACATTCTGAGCCTGTGACACCACTGGGAAACGGAGTCTACCCACCGCCGGTAAATACACCGAATGGCATTAGCGCTTCATTCACATCTAATGGATACTATGGCGGCTACTATGGTACAAACGGGAGTGTTGGTAGTGCCCATTCACAAGGTCATTCTCCACACCCCCAAATGATGGATATGCCCATTCAATGCCCCTCAACGGAGCCTCCGTCAAACACTGCATTAGGTCTCCAGGAATTGGGTGAGTATACTTATGGAAGAGCAGCGGAACCAATGAGCAGCTTAAAAAAACATAATTCTGAAGCAAAACTGTGCACGCATTTTTAGCACTAATATGGAATCAATCTTAAAACTTTGAACAGAGTTACGAAATTAATTTCTTGCGAACCAATCTACCTAGACCGGTACTCAAATCATTCTTAACTCGAAATAAGTGACTGTTGCATGTAGGCTTGGGTAGTCCTTGTGCTAAATGAATTAAAGAACTAGTTCAACTCAATGAACTCGCTATTTCGGTCTCTTAATTGAACTAAATTTGACAGTATTACTATTTCTTATTTTGGATCGCATCGAGTTTTTACGCAATTATTAAACTAGCGTGGAACGCTTTTAAAACAAACAAGCTTTCTAATTTAATGTTATTGCACAATTTTTTGTTTTGTATGAATGTATGATAATTACGGTGACCATTCGTCCCGATTTTGGCGGGACAGTGCCGATTTTAAGAAAACTACCCCGCTGAATATTTTTTAAAAGTCGGGACGTATAAGTGTTTATCAATTCGTCTGAATATTTTTTTTTATGTATGCTACCACATAATTTTGCACATTCTCACAGATTTATAGAATTATTTTTTTAAAGGAATTAATTTGTTTTAGGTCCGATCATTAGATCATTAAGAAATTGACTGTTATCTTAAATTTTTATATTTGAATTGAAGTCGGTTTTGTTTTTTGCTTAAAAATCACTTGTATAATTGTTTGTTAAGTTCTTTTTAGTTAGTTAAATTAAAAAAAAAAAATACTAATTCCCTCAAAAAAATCATTTTAGAATTCTTTGGCGATTATTTAATACTTATTATTTTTTTATGAACGTTAGCTCGTTAGCAAAGACCACTTATGTCGAAGTTTCAAACTTTGCACAAAGCTTCAAACTTCGACAAAATTTTATCCAAACTTTGAGCTCTTTATTTAGATTTCTCAAAAACATTCTAAGTAGGCAGTTTTGTAGCCCATTCAATTCAAAGTGTAAATTTTAAGTAGCTTGGACATACCGTAGATTTTTGGTAATTTTGTTTTGTGGGAGATGTTACTCATTTTCTCTATACAAAAAAATTGCTGAACATACTTTGTTTGGAGGAATATGCGCGAACAACGAAGACAAATTTTCAATTTTGGACTTTTTATACAACAATTTAATGGGATACAAAACTGCATACTTAAAAAAAAATTCGAGAAAATTTTGAGCAACAATTGTTAAAATTCGTAGAATTTTTATAAATGTTTTATAAAGTTTGAGATTTTGATTTACATGTGTTTTAGACAGTAAGTTATATTTTCATTAAAAAAATAATGAACATTTTTATACACAGAAAAGTAGCCAAAACTTGCTAAAATGTCTTTTCGTTATTTACATTCTCGCCATCGGACATATTTATTGTGTGTATACATTTTTGCGATAATTTTAAAAGTTTTTTTCCTCGTTTTGTTTTAAATAAAACTATAAAAATATTAAAAGATGTTATGTGTTTTTTATTCTAAAAACGAAATTGTATATTCGGATCCGATGCTTTAAAAATGTCCCGATTATCGTCCACAGAAATCTGGTCACCGTAATGATAATAAAAGTAATTGAGCTTTGTTTAAAATAAGATTCGTCAATTGAACTAAATGAACTATACGAACTAAAGAACTAGTTCACTGAGGCGAACGAACTACAACTCTAGTTGCATGCTACCACAGAGTTTTTCAGAAGAGAAGTGTACACAATTCTGACAGCTGAAACTCATTCTCACACTTCCTGAATCGCAAAATGAAGAATGTATATAATTTTCAGTGTACACTTGAAAAGTCACAGTTACAGAATCCAGCCACTGTGCACTGTGAAAAATGCCGCCTTCCTATCGTGAACCTCCATGAAATACCTTCTGTGCAACTGTCAACTATTTCGATCCCATTTTCGGTCCTACATATTTTCGTTACTTTAAATAATTTTTAAGCAAAAAGTACAACAGACTTTAATGCTCATATAAAAATTTTGGGGTACCCCTAATTTCTTTCAAAACACGATGATCGGAACTAAACCAAATTAGTATGGGACCACCTTTCTGATGAGACATCTTTCCGATAGAAAAAGAATTATCGAAAAGGGTTCACGTGGTCCAAAGTTATCCGGTAACATACATAAAAAATATATGTATATTCCGATGAATTGATAACCTTCATCCTGGTTTTTAGTCGGTTAAAAAAACAAAATTGGAGCATGGGAAAAAACCAAGAAATAT
This sequence comes from Rhagoletis pomonella, assembly GCF_013731165.1. Classification (NCBI taxonomy): domain Eukaryota; kingdom Metazoa; phylum Arthropoda; class Insecta; order Diptera; family Tephritidae; genus Rhagoletis; species Rhagoletis pomonella. Next base: position 78,168,774 of record NW_023458558.1, on the reverse strand, counting down.
TTTTAAAACTAATTAAGTTCAAAAGTTTAAGACCAAATATTTCTTCCACTAAAATCACGATTCTTATCGAGCCCCTCTAGTAAAATTGATGAAAATTTTAATATTACCGTCCGCAGTAAAAATAGAAATTTTTGGATTCCCTAACACAACGATTAGGTGGATAGCAGCTACTAAAATTTGGAATAGGGAAGCTAAAGAAGTACAGCACGATGTAATACCGAATTTTAGTTGGTCCGTTCACCTATTGTACCAGAGCTCTAAGTCCATCCACAAAAAAGTGGTGCAAGACTTGTAACAAATGGATTTGTCCTGATCACCAGCCTGCAGTGGGCACTCAGTGTTACAAAACCTGATAGTTTTTTAAGTAATATTGGTTTAAGAAGAAAATGCAAGACATTGATCTAAGAAGTAAAATTATTCTTATTTTTTCTGTTACATAACTAAATTTTTATTTATTTTTTTTTAATTTCTACTTGCTATGAAAAAATTTAAGTTTGTGATCGTAAACGTAATAGATTTAACTATATTTTTTAACTATAAGTTTCATTTAAATGTTATCTAAAATACATTTATTGACATTTTAAAATGGTCTACTGCTTATAGTAAGCCACGCGTGCATTGGTGTAAAAAAGAGCGCGTGCACTCTGGTGTTAAAGATCTTGTACGCGATTTAGAATTGGTTTTAAGGCAGTGCTTTTACACAACAGTGGCTTGTTTCCATCAGTCTCATTGGCTTAAAGCTTAAACAGACTAAATCCGGATCAGTCCGGGGTGGACCGCCTATACAAAAAAAAATAAAAATTCAAAACCAATAACTTACTTCCTAAAAAATAGTTTATTAAAGCTAAAAATTATTGTCACCAATACAGGTAAATATGTTGTATAAAAACACATGAACAGAAGTTCACAAAAGTTGATATAAACCTAACCCCGTCAGTGTGTGACTTTAACCCAAACTAAACTTCCTACCGTCATGTATCGTTCCTCTCCCGGTACCAAAGTCAAGGACTTCGTCGGGATTATAACACCGTGTGACCGATAAGGTTATAGATCTATTCTCTTCTTATTCTTGTTATTTGGCGCTGTAACCGCCAAAGCGATTTTGGCCGAGTTCAATAAAGCACACCAGTCGTTTCTCTTCTGTGCCAACTGACGCGAATTGGAAATGACAAGTGAAGCCAGAATACTTTCAGAGGCGGAGCGTCGGTGTCCATTCGAACGACTTGGTGAAGCCAGTGGAGCCGCTGTATTTTAATTCGCTGCACCATGTCCATGTCGTTGTAAAGCTCATACTGCTCATCGTTCCACCGTCTGCGGTACTCGCCGTCGCCAACGCGTAAAGGCCCGTAAATCTTACGCAAAATTTTTCTCTCGAATACTCCACGAGCCACATAATCGGATGTTGTCATTGTCCATGCTTCTGCGCCATATAATGGGTGATTTTTTAAGAGCTTGATAACTTTTTTTTAAAAAAAAACGCATAAAATTTGCAAAATCTCATCGGTTCTTTATTTGAAACGTTAGATTGGTCCATGACATTTACTTTTTGAAGATAATTTCATTTAAATGTTGACCGCGGCTGCGTCTTAGGTGGTCCATTCGGAAAGTCCAATTTTGGGCAACTTTTTCGAGCATTTCGGCCGGAATAGCCCGAATTTCTTCGGAAATGTTGTCTTCCAAAGCTGGAATAGTTGCTGGCTTATTTCTGTAGACTTTAGACTTGACGTAGCCCCACAAAAAATAGTCTAAAGGCGTCAAATCGCATGATCTTGGTGGCCAACTTACCGGTCCATTTCTTGAGATGAATTGTTCTCCGAAGTTTTCCCTCAAAATGGCCATAGAATCGCGAGCTGTGTGGCATGTAGCGCCATCTTGTTGAAACCACATGTCAACCAAGTTCAGTTCTTCCATTTTTGGCAACAAAAAGTTTGTTAGCATCGAACGATAGCGATCGCCATTCACCGTAACGTTGCGTCCAACAGCATCTTTGAAAAAATACGGTCCAATGATTCCACCAGCGTACAAACCACACCAAACAGTGCATTTTTCGGGATGCATGGGCAGTTCTTGAACGGCTTCTGGTTGCTCTTCACTCCAAATGCGGCAATTTTGCTTATTTACGAAGCCATTCAACCAGAAATGAGCCTCATCGCTGAACAAAATTTGTCGATAAAAAAGCGGATTTTCTGCCAACTTTTCTAGGGCCCATTCACTGAAAATTCGACGTTGTGGCAGATCGTTCGGCTTCAGTTCTTGCACGAGCTGTATTTTATACGGTTTTACACCAAGATCTTTGCGTAAAATCTTCCATGTGGTCGAATAACACAAACCCAATTGCTGCGAACGGCGACGAATCGACATTTCACGGTCTTCAGCAACACTCTCAGAAACAGACGCAATATTCTCTTCTGTACGCACTGTACGCATTCGTGTGGTTGGTTTAATGTCCAATAAAGTAAACTCAGTGCGAAACTTGGTCACAATCGCATTAATTGTTTGCTCACTTGGTCGATTATGTAGACCATAAATCGGACGTAAAGCGCGAAACACATTTCGAACCGAACACTGATTTTGGTAATAAAATTCAATGATTTGCAAGCGTTGCTCGTTAGTAAGTCTATTCATGATGAAATTTCAAAGCATACTGAGCATCTTTCTCTTTGACACCATGTCTGAAATCCCACGTGATCTGTCAAATACTAATGCATGAAAATCCTAACCTCAAAAAAATCACCCGTTACCAGCACGGGAATCATGAGTGACTTATATCTAGAGTTCGGTTTTCGTACGTCGAGAGAGGACTTTACTCCTTAATTGCCTACTCAGTCCAAAGTAGTACCTGTTGGCAAGAGTGATTCTGCGTTAGATTTCCATGCTGACATTATTATCGGTGTTAATGTTGGTTCCCAAGTAAACGAAATTCTCTATTTTCTCGAAATTATAACTGTCAACAGTGACGTGGGTGCCAAGGCGCGAATGTGCTGACTGTTTGTTTGATGACAGGAGATACTTCGTCTTGTCCTCGTTTACAACCATACCCATTCGTTTTGCCTCCTTGTCCAACTTGGAAAAGGCAGAACATACTTCGCGGGGTTTCTTACCGATGATGTCAATGTCATCGGCATAAGCCAGCAATTGTACGCTCCTGTAGTAAATTGTTCCTGAGCGGTTCAGTTCTGCAGCTCTTATTATCTTCTCCAACAACAGATTAAATAAGTCCATGAAAGGAAGGCTGACTTCCAAAACGTACCAATACAATATTTGGATACTGTTCTACTGCGGTATTTAAACTGCTTGTTTATGCAAAGTTGCGAAACATTGCAACCACATACATTGCATATTTTGAATATTCAATATGACCAATTCGTACTTTTTCATTTTAACAACGCCAATCGCAACCAACTTTGTTTCAGATACGCTACATTGTCGACCATTTGTAGTTCGGCGTTATCGAACATTATACTTTGTACATATGCAATGCAATTGACGTTTTGGAAGTCAGCCGAAGTCGCCCTGTCTGAAATCCCATTTGGCGACAAACGGCTCGAGAGAGCTTTCCCAATTCTGGCGGAGCTGGTGGTATTGCTCAACGTCATTTTACACAGCCATATGAGTTTTGAGGGGATGCCAAATTCAGACATAGCAGGCAACAGGTATAGCAGGTATAGGCAACTCCTTTTAGTGCTACCGAAAGCGGCGTTAAAGTCGACAAAAAGGTGGTGAGTGTCGATCCTTTTGTGAGTACATTCTGGACATCGGTCGTTAGGTCGCCATGGCAGCACCGAGGTGGGGTCGTATATTGGCTGCATAAATATAGTGGTGCGAGTCGATGTTTAGCCCTCGGAGTGTATGTATGTACATCTAAAACACTGGAAGCGTGCTCGATTTGGGTTCCCGTTTTTCGATCTGGAGACACCCATGTAGCTTGATGAATCTTTTTATGCTAGAACCCAGTACTACATTCTGCCAAGTTTCGGGCCCCGGCGAAGTCGATCAGCCTCTGCACACCGTTTCTATGTGGAGGCTGAATTTTCCGACACTGGCGCTAAAGATCCCTTCGTTGCTCACCTTGGCATTTAAATCACAAAGCACGATTTTTATACGTGCGGGAGCAGTGCTAATATGTACGCTCGTCCTGCTCTTCAATCGGGGCATTGATATATATGAGCGAGAGATCTCGCTTTGATGTGGATTGTGGCTAGACGTTCGTCCACTAGAGTAAACGCCGGTACTCGGCGACGGAGTGTCTCTCCCACCACAAATTCAACACCGACTTGAGCTCCTTTACGTGACAACTGTAGTAGACGTCGCAAGGCTCCTCGCTTACCTTCCCTTACCCCGTCCATCGCATGGATGGCGGTGATGTCAGCCTCTATTTTCCCTAGGACATCAACCAGCCGGGCAGAGGCACCTTCCCGATTAAGGGTTCGGATATTCCAGGAGCATACCCTCAAATCATAGTCCTTCCTATGTTTGCCGTGATCGTCATCAAAAGAAGGGGTATCATCCGAGGCATGTGTCTTTTTTTCATTGGGCAGGGTTTTAACGTGGCGGGACCCGAACCCAGCGCACGCGGGGTGTTACGCCCTCCCACTTTAGCTCGCTCCCAAACTAGTGTTTGGTCGCTACCCACAGGATTCATGGATATAAATATCCGGAAGTAGTGAGCTGCGATTTGAACAGTAAGCGCACGAATCACTTCTGGCCACTCTCAGGTGAATGGCAGTCAAAAGCTTCGCAGTGCTGGGAAATGTACAAAACATAGTGGTCAAAGGCGAATATCTCAACTAAACCAGGGGCGGACCCAGCAGAAATTCTTGGGGGTGAAAAATTTTTCAACATATAGTATCGTGTACATAAATTTAAAAAATCACCGCAGTTTAAAATTTTTAGTTTTGCTAGTTTTTAATTTCTTGAAATTTCCCCTTTTTAATAGCTTGAGTGGAATTCCAAAATTTTCTAAACTTTCAAAGCTTTGTGAGTTTGAGAAATTTTAGTAAATCCCAATAATTCAATATAATGATGAATACTAGATTTCTAGAAATTTTTTATTCTTCAAACATTTTGAGAATTGTAGGAATTCTAACAAATTTTTTCTAAGTAAAGGTGTCGAAATTAAAAGTTTTCGAATGTTGAAAACATTTTCATATTTCGTCGTTTTTAAAAATTTAAAAAATTTTCGTAATTCTTGAAGATTAAAAAAATTTTTGGACGTTGCTGTTTTCAAGATTTTCCAAAAATTTTAAATTCGCAAACTTTGTTATATCAATACAAAATTTTGAAAAGTCCAGAAAAGTGGAACAATTTTGGAATTTTTCAAAAATGTTAATTATCTTTCAGAATTCTAAGAATTTTTTATTTTTTCCACACAAGTACATGAACATAAGAATTTTTCGTCAATTTGTGATGCTTCAAATTTTTAAATTTTAGGATAAATAAAATTCTCAAAATTTTGGAAAATATAGAAAATTTCTAAAATCTCAATAATTTTGTACATTTCAAAATATTCTCATCTTACCAAAATTACTAGAATCTCCCGGGTTTCGATAGTTTTTGAAAGTTTGGATATTATCCTAAAAATAAGAAATCTCAAGAACTTTAATAATATTGTAAAATACAAAATTTTTGAGTTTTAGTTGTTTTCTGAACCTGCGAAAATATTCAAACTTGCTATGACTTTCAACTGTGTAAAATAATACAAATTCGAAAATATAACCAAAAAGTAAAAATTGAAAATTAAGTACATAATTTCAAAATTTTAGTTTCCCCAATTTCCCCTACCTGGGTCCGCCACTGACTAAACCCTGATGTATTTTTTTAATTCATAGCTCTACATATCCGTATTTTAAACCAAATAGCCGGACCAGACGTTATTCGAAATAAAAAATGTAAAAAAATAAACTTGTCCGTATACTCTGTAATATTCATCCGCAATTTCGTAAGGTAAACTAATAGTCCCGAAAGCTAGCGACAGTTTTTAGTGACTTGTTTTATCGTCGATAAAAGTTTGATAAGATTTTAAATATAATCACGTAAATCACGAAAACCAAACACTTGCACCCAGTTAGCGAGACAACACCTTCCTATAGCATTATCATTGTGTAATAAAAAATTTCAAAATAACCTTATTTCATCGTCGTTGTGCTTTTGTGTGGTTATCGATTAACATTGGACGATGTTAAAAATTGATCACTTACACTTATTTAGCGGGACAATGTAGTGCTTACAAGGGCGCAAAAATGTCAAAATTTCGGGGAAAATCGCTCTTTAAATTTATCATAGACATAGAGTAACGCATTATACATGTAAAAATAATGTGCTTACATCGCATCCGCGGGACAAACCTATTGTAAGTGATCGGCAAAGTCGCCGCCGCACATAGGGACGAATCGAGAATATAGGATGAAACAAATGTTTACTCAATATGTATTTGACAGATTTCAATGGAAGTTGGTATTTAGGGGTTTTTGTTTGGAAATATATATTAAGTTTTTGAAGATTCAAAATGGCGGATTGAATATTACGGGCCATTTTTTTCAAAAAAATTATTGATTGTTTTGAAACTTGGTATCCAGGGACATTCGTCGTCGGTGATTTCGAAGCTGGTATTAAATTTTCAAAATTCTAAATTGTGGATCTAATATTACCGACGACTTTTTTAAAATAATTATAGTTTGTAATGAAACTTGATACCTAAGGACTCTCGGAGTCACTGATTACGAATTTAAAATATGATTTCCAAAATTCTTATAATTATATGGGCAATTCTCAGAAACTTCGAATTTTTTTGTGAAACAAATTTTTTTCTTTAAGTCGCGAGGACAAGCCATTTTATTGTGTGCATTCAGCTGCTGGGATACAAAATCCAACGTGTTGTACACATTTTAAAGCAATACACCATACATTTTTAACGTCAATAATTCCACTGAGCTTGGTACAAATTGATAAATCGGTTACCGAGATACACATACATTGAACCAAATAAAAACTGGGGCGCGACACTTTAGTAAGCTTTGGCTGTTTTTCTTTAGTTTATTTAACGTTTATTATTTTTTGTATGAAGATATAGCTGATTACTTAACAAACACGGTATAAATTCAAATTTCAGACTTTGGGCAAAAATTATGAAAATTCTCCAAAGTTTGACTAAAATTTCTTACTTCTTGATCAGCGTCTTTAGACAAAATTTTGGTACGCAGTTTTGTGGCCTATCAAATTTTAGTAAAGAACAGTGAAAATTTTAAGTATCTTGGACTTACCGTTGATTTTTGGCAATTTTTTTGTTGAGGATGCTCCGCATTTTTTTCATATAAAAAAATTTCCAAAAATCAACGGTAAGTCCTAAGAATAAAGAATAAAAGGTAAGAATAAATAAAAAATATATGCAAAAATATGATATTTTTTATTATTTTATTAAATAGTACCGGGTTTTAGCTTTCGTAAGAAGAAATAAAAACCTGCTTATTCTTGGCACTTTTGGAAGTAATGCGTTTTTTTGCTAATGCATAAAATCATTTTTTTATTTTTTGTCAGTGGCACGATCTGCACGATTCGTTCTATTTTCAAAAATTAAGTGTCAGATTAAAAACCTTAACCTGTAGACAATAGAAAAAAAGGGATTATTTCTTAACTACATGCAACAGGGTTGCCATCTGTTTAAAAAATCGAATTCCATTTGTATTAAGGGAATTAGGTAATTGAAATATGTATCACCATCTGGGAGTCAGAGGTTTATGAAAGTTACAGCTTATAAATATTTTGAAGAGGGCTGCCATCTATTTGTGAAGGCCAATTTAGTTAAACTAAAATAATAACTGTTTCAAACCAAACGTGTACGACATCGTATTTGTTATTTTATTACAAATACATACATTGTCAATCAGTGATTTGTTCTGATTACATTCTTCTAAATTACTGGACCCTTAAATTAACTCAGGAATGCTTTTACTCTTCACTTATTAATTGCTAAATATGCCCAATTTTTTCTTTTGTCTGAAACTCATATTGGTATATGTACATATTTCCGTTACCTTATTCCCTTAATTAAAGTGAATTTAATTTTTTAAACATGTGGCGACCCATCTTCGTGTCGTTTAGAAGTAAAGCATTTTCAAAACCATTTCAATGGATACCCATAGTATAATATCGAATTTATTTAACTTATAAAATAATTTAATTAAAATTTGTAACAGGTGGTAAGCCTTTACAAAAAAATAAAACTTTATTGCACATCTGCAGGCCAAGCACTGTCATTTGACACCTCACTTTCGAGAATAGAACGAACTATATCTATGTACCTACCTAATATGTAAATGCCATAAGAATAGGGCTGCCAGATATATCTGTTGCCAAACCGGGACACTTTAGGGAGGGCCTCTCGCCCCCTTCTCTTTCATTTCGACGTGCGAAAGGATGTAGTGCAATTTCATTTTGACAGACAAAAACAAAAACATAAAAACATGAGATCATGAGATCATTCCAACGTACGCCAACAAAACAAAACAACTTATCACAACTGAAGCACAGAGAATTTTTCACAATGCATGAACCTTTTTTTATTCTTTATAAAAATACAGTTTATAATAAATATATGAAAAACATAAAAATAAAATTGTTAAACTTTGTGCTAAACTCGGGAAAATTCAATAAATTTGCATACAAATTTGCAACCGACCCTTTATACAAATTTTTAAAATGAAGTTTTGCAGCCCATTAAATTTTAGTTGATTTTTTGTATTGTTTTTACTGAGAGTTTCTTCCATACAAACTATGTTCGGTAATTCTTTTTATATGGAAGACACTGTCAGCAAAAAAAAATAAATGCTAAAAATCAACGAAATTTGCCGGCAACTTCAGACATACACTTTATTAATTGGCTCAAAAGCTACATTTTCAAAATTTTTCTAAAAGCTGTGATTAGAAGTTGTAATCTGATGAAAGAGCTTCCGAGCCAATAATTTTGTACGGCACTGTACTTATAAGTACTCTAGGTTTCACGAAAAAAAATATACATAAGTACAAGATAACACTAAAATATCAGTCATATTTTTCTTTGCTGTGAACTTGTTTCAAAACTTCTGTATTTTCCTTAATATAATTGTAAAACTCTGTGCACGTCATTTTGAACGTATTTAGGTACATATACTAATCATCAACTATTGCTTGTGCAAAGTTCAACTATCTCGAAATGTGACTATTTCACAAATGAAACCGGTGCACTGAGAGAAAGAAGTTTAGAGTTAAAAAAGCGTTCTAAATTAAAAAAATACGCATATGAAAGAGCACCAACCCAACTCGTAGTACGTTTAAGTATACAAATTTTTGTATTTAGTATAGAAATATTCAATACAAATACGCCCATATTAAAATGAAGCGATTTGCAATTACCGATTGGTTTTTCATAATTAAGTTAAAAAAATATTTAAATTCCATGCTGGTTGTAATGGGAATTGAACCCTGACCCTTTGGAAATTAGCAAATTGTGGCAAGCATCTTCGCGCACTCAGCTACAGCCAGACATGTAAATACGCATTTCAATGTTGAGTTTGAATCAATACCACGCGTGCGTGTTATGAAAGTATTATTTTTAAATACGAAAATTTTTAAACGATAATCAAAAAGAAAAGATTCATGTTTACTATGCGTTATTTCCCTCAGTGAATTCATAACATTTTTCTGAATATTACAACGCGGTCTTTCTCCTAGTGTAGTGATTTTTGAACTTTTATTCAAATTTGTGCAATCAAATTAAAAACCGGGACACTTAAACGAAACCCGGGACATTTTAAGGTTGGACCGGGACACCGGGACAAATAATCTAAAACCGGGACATGTCCGGGAAAACCGGGACGTTTGGCAGCCCTACATAAGAACCCAAATTGTCAACTTCAAACCGCATTTACAGTGAAAGTATGAAAGTTATCCAAAAACAAATTGCATTTTTTAATTTAACGTCCTCAATTTTACTAAGAGGCGAATTTACATTTAAATCCGTCCATAATTCTATTTTTGCTCACATTTATATAGAAGTGAAGGACTCACAGTGGTTCGGATAGCAGATCTAGCTGGACGAAAGTCAAAATTTTTTGTTTTTAAAATACTTAATGGTACTTGGAATACATTCAAATAGAAATTGCATTTATTAAAGCATTAACAGATGAAAACAAACAAAAAAGATTGCTAATTGCACTCACAGATATTTTCATAATTACAAATTGACTTTATAAGCAAAAAATTACACTTATTCCGCTATAGATTCAGAGGTCATAACGCAATTTATGTCCACATTGGTATACGCAAATTTATTCTGAAAAATCATCGTTTTGATTAATTAAAAAGATAAATTAAAGAGTAGGAAAAGTAAAGGCCGCCGAAGGTCGTTATAAAACCACTTGCATATTATTCTTTACACCTTCCCAAATTCAGAGGGTAAGTTCGATAACCAAGTCTAACCAATTGGCTTAGATATTTAGATTTTAGTGACAGTATGTCAAATCTCAAAATTCAAAAGTAATTATTAACAGCAATGTATCTGAATATAAATATAAGATCAGTGGCGGATCCACCGGGCAGAGGGGGAGGCGGGAGGGGTTGTGTGTTAAAACAGAAAAATACTTGGAGTTATAAAAACTTTGGTTATGTAAGAGTTAAAAAAATAGTAACTCGCGAATTTTCTGCTTTCTGAAATTAAAAAATTATACAACAGGCTTGCAAATCTTTAAGCGCTGTTATACATTTTTTTCTGAAATTTATTTGTGTTTCTTGCTGTGATCCTAAATTTTAGTCATGGTAAAGAAAATCTTAAGAAGTGAGTTGTTTGACATTTGGAAAAGTGTTGCAGAAACTTCTAAAAGACAACAAGGTGTCCGTGATTATGTGATTAGTAAATTGAAAGAAATATCTGATGAAAATGCTCGTTCCGAAGTAAATAAAATAA
>NW_023458558.1:78110671-78147838 GCF_013731165.1 Rhagoletis pomonella | reverse complement strand
TTTTTTTCATTCACAATGCAAATTTAAAATGAACATATCTTGCGAAAATGACTTGATCTATGAAAACGGTATGCAGGGCCGTAATCTACGACCCCACATTTTTTTTGTCATTTCAAATCTATATATTTTACTTACAGTGTAATTGCATTAATAACGATATTTTTTGCCAGCATTTGATTAAAAAGGAAAAATACTTCACATAATAGTTTCGTTCCTAACTTTTCTGGATAAGACCTTTAAACTGTCAAAAAGCAAAATTACTGCCTGAGAATAAGAGAAACCCCAAAAAGTAAGGGAAAGCTTTTCGGGTAAAAACTAGTAAACTGTCAAATACACCGTCTACGCCATTTTTTGTTTACATAGCAGTTTTTAATCATTTGGCGATCTGCTAAATTATACGCAAATACATAAGCAAATTAACAAAAATATTAACAAAACTTATTAGTTTCTTGCTACGATATATTAAATAAGGTGAAAATGCTGATGAACTTTTGTTTTTGTTTATTCAACTTTTAAATCGTTTGAAGAGCTGATGGTTTGACACTTTACCAGATTTCAACAGCAAAAATTCTTCGGGTAAAATCTTGCAACTTCTGACAAAGAGGGGACCGGGAACCCTTTCGGGTAAATTCCTGTAAATTCTTGCAACATCTTGCGAGTTAGGGAACGCAACTAATTTTAATTATTTGCAACAGCTGGAAAACGACGCACGCGAAATGTTGACAGTTAGCCTTTTTTCTGCTTTGTGTTGCCGTTAGCAATGCCAAATTTTGGCTATGTTCATGTAACGACTGCACTTGAGTTCATGTATTCACAGTCAGCTGTCGAAGCGACGCCAACGCCAACGCAGCGCCAACGTTGTATGTAAACGGGCCTTATTCCTTATCGGTCCAACATATTCCCTTAATAAATGTATAAAACAATTAAAACTATTAAGAATTGATAACGGCCTCAAAAGCATTATTTTCTCTTATTGCACGCTCCCAGCAAAAAATCGGTAATCGCTTTTAGTGGTAACGTTATAATGCCTTCGAACTTTTTCGCTTCTTTTACGAATTACCGTTAATGCAAAGTATAATGTCCTACAATATTTTTTTGAATTTCGCTTCTTTGCTTCATTTCGGAGAATGCTAAGTAGAATGCTGCATCGTCGTCAGCTGAAAAATGGAATGAATATCCAAAAATTCTTTTTCTACCGTTACTTTCTGTGGAAATTTGTCTCGCATAAAAATCATGTTTTGCTTTGTTCAATTTGCACCGAAGTTGAAGTCAGTCAATGAAGTGAAGTACTTGAGTGAGGAAGTACAATTTTAAGCTTAATTAAATATGCATGTATGTACATACCGATTTTTAAGTAAAATCTAAATACCTAAATATATACATATGTATGTATAAAAACTGATTTATAAAAATTTTAATTAATTTTAATATTTTAAGACATTTTCTGATTCCAATTTAATATAAATAAGTATGTACTTATCTAGGCATTCTACATTAGTTTCTATGTAAGGTATTTTTTGTTCGCTTCTCTGGATTCTGTTTATCCATGCGTTCCCCCTTCGTTTGAAGGTAATGCTGCGGGTAAGGGCTTACCGCCAATGACATGCCCTAGTTCGTTTCCACTTTCGCTTCTGTGGTAATCGTGTTTTTTGCTGGGCTGAAACCATGCATCATTGCTATTCGGAATCGGAGCATCGTCATTAATGAGGGCGTTGTGTTCTCCTTAATATGTTCATGTCATTGTAAAGCTCGCATAGTCCGTCATTTCATCTTCTTCGGCACCAGTTGCCCAAGCGAATAGCGCCATAGATCTGGCGTAAAATGGTTCTCTCGAAAACACCCAAAGCTTTCTCATCTTTGCTCATCATTTATACTTTCAAAACCCGTTTTTAGTTTATTTTTGTTAATCGTACGGGAGTGTACCGCACCGTACCGTACGTCACCATCAAAGAATGCGACTAGTGCAGATCTTAAACGTAGTGAATAATTACAAAAGAGTTGTTTTCAGATACCTGCGTATGTTTGTTGAACGGGGTGGCGAGGTGTGGCGTGATTTTGGAGGGACAAGTAATTCAGTGGCATCGCGATATTCTCTATCGACAACAATTATGCAATTTTCCTGAACCCATCCCGTCATTCTATCTGTATCTCTATCGTATTATCGTTATTCCTAGAGAAGGAGCGCTATTGAATCGCAAGCCTATATCCCTTTGGAGCGACAAGTAGAACGGGTTTTACCAAATTTCGACCTTTATGAGTGCAATGAGATTGTCGGAGGGGTCTAAAATGGTTTGAAATAACACAAACAGCAATAACGCAAATTTGTGTTATTTGCCAATTGAATGTGAAATAACACAAATTTGCCATATTTCATTCCTCGTTGAGTAATAAGACCAACTTTTAAACTTAACATTTTGAGTAATAAAGCAAAATAGTGCACATATCGCACACCGTCTTCAAAAGAGTCACAACTCAAAATTTGGCATTTTTGAAATTATGCGCTAAAAATGTACCCAGACCTTTTATTTACCTTTCAGCAAGAGCTGGAGCAAATTATTTGTATAATTTGTTTAAAAAGAGTTGTGACTCTTTTGAAGACGGTGTGCGATATGTAGGTAGTCACCCAGTTACATTCGACAAAAAGTAGTACATGAACAAGTTAAATGGACGGATTTGTAAGTAGACAATTTTGAAAGTGCCCAGCGTCGCGGCGGTCCGCGTTTGCGCTAGCGCGCCACCCTGCGCCGCGCCGCGCCGCGTTCGACATCGCGCTCGCGCTCGCGCTCGCGCTCGCGCTCGCGTCCCCCGGCCCCATCCCCTACTTTCGCAATTATGCTCTGCTGGTATTATAACCGTTTAGAAAAAGAATAATAATAAAATGATGCTAGTTCACTTCTGAAACTGCTTTTTAATGTCCAAGTAATGGGAATTATTGCGTATGGTGTTATTGCATGCACCCCACCCATGGTGGAATTATACCAGGTGAAGTAATATTAGAGTGAGAAGAAATATTTTGACACTGCCTTATTTGAAAACATGCCTATAAAATGTGACTATAAGACAGTCGAATGTCAAAATAAAGCGGGAAAGCTGTTTTATTACTTCACCTGTTTATTGCGCCATTCTTACCACCTGGTTGTACCTAGTATACGTTCAAATTTAGAGTCTGAGAGTAGGTAAAATTTTACATATTTTTGCGTGAACGAAATCCACATTTTGGATATGGTGAAACAAGTGATGATAATGCAGAAATTTTAACTGAAGATAAATTTCAAAACAATATTCTCTGTGTTATATGCTGCGAACAGGAACGGAAACTTTTGTTTGTTCCATGTCATGGCGGAATTATCCCAGGTTATGTAGACGGTTAAAAATTTCGGTTTTAATTTTAAACTTTTTAAATACAAACCTTCGAAGACTAAAAAAAGAGAGCACATATGTTAGGTTTAGAATTTAAACAGTTCGATTTAAATTTTAAACCCAAACATTTTCATAATTAAGAATAAAAAATAAAAAGGTCTGATGGGGATTGAACCCGGACAGTCTTGGTAGCAACCAACTGTATCAAGCATCCTTGCACACTTAGCTACAGCCAAGCATGTAAATGTGCTTTCATATGTTGAGTTTGAATCAACACCACATTTCGCTGTGTGCAAACATTTTCTATTTCGGTTTAGATTTTAAACTCAATTTGCTATATATGAAACCTAGAATCTAGAATTAAAACATTTTGGCTTGATTTTTAAACCACGAACTTTTTGGACTTTAAAAGATTAAAAAAGGCAGTAGTCCCAGCGCGGTTTAAAAATTAAACCCAAATTTTTGACCGTGTAATTAGAGCGAGAAAAAAGATTTTGACACTGCCTTATTTGAAAAATTGCCTTTAAAATTTGACTATAAGGGAGCCGAATGACAGAAAATAAAGCGAGAAAGCTGTTTTATAACTTCACTGTTTATTGCGCCATGGTTGCATGCAAACATTTTAAGGTTTTCCAGCAATGTTTCCAACAAATTTAAAAAAGCATGCAGATAAAATTCATGCAAAAGCGCTATGTTCAATTTGCTGAGCAGTTATTAAAGATGACTATTTTCCTATTTTGTTAGACTTTTCATAAGTAAAAATACGTTGTGAATATTATGGATTATGTCACATTTTTAGTTTAATTGTATTTTTGGAATAAACAAAGTTCTTTTTCCTTCTGTCAGTAAACTGTTTTTGTTACAAATAGTATAAATAAGCAATGGGAAATAAAGCAAAATTTGTTTTATTTCCAACTTTTGTTGGAAATAAAGCAAAACTCAGATTTTGGGATTATTTCCCATTTAAAAGTGAAATAAAGCAAATTTTTCTTTATTGCCGTTTGTGTTAAATGTATACATAAATGCTCAGAATGAAAAGAGAAGTCGATTAAGCCATGTCTGTCTGTCCGTCCGTCTGTCCGTGTACATGATAACTCGAGTAAAAATTGAGATATCTCAACCAAATTCGGTACGTAGGTTTCCCTTTATCCAAGGGAAATTTTTGGAACCTGGGCGTGACCACGCTCACTTATGATGAAATGCTGTATCTCAGTATCCGCTTCACAAATCCGTACCAAACTCGGTACGAGCCTTGCCTAGGGCCTAGCTAATAAATCTGTTGAAAATATTTGAAAGCAGGCAATAACCACGCCCACCTCCCATATAACAGTTATTTACAGAAACACGAAAACTGCGACAAATCAGTAACTACTAAAGCTAATAGACTAAAAATCGATAATTACAATAACCACTTAGCAGGAAATTAGATTATTATAAACTTTTGGATAATGGGCGTGGCGCCGCCCCATTATAATCATGGATGAATTTTTAAACTAAGAAAGACGGACATATATGTATATATATAGGTTCCTTACGTTTTTATATATGCATAATTTGTTAATTCTCTAGTAGGCTGAACCGCCTCCAGACGGTTGTTAACTAAACACGTATTTAGTGCACCTATAATAATCTTTTTCTGTATTCGAAAAGCACGAAATTTAGAAAAAAAGCGTACCTTTACGACGATGTAAATTTTAATCCGTTTTATTTTAATCGGCAGTTGAATCACAGATTGTGAAAGACTCGGTTAAAATTAATTATTTCTTGCTATTAAGTAATTTCGTAATTAAAGAAATTTTTTCCTTTGAAACATTTTTTGATACAAAAAAATTCAGTGGGTTTCGTAGTTAAAAGCACAATATTTTGATATAAGTTTTATAATTAGGTCACCATTCGAAATGGAGAAAATTGCTTTCGAACACAGACCGTCTACTGACCGGCTTGCCGACATATAAAAACCCATTGTGTAAGAGAAAGCTGAAAATACGTCCAATGTATATCGGTGAGCCCGTCTCCAGACGGTCTTTGTTTTTCTCCCCTGTAGGAAAAAGTTACTGTCACAGATCGAAATGGACATCATTTTTGGATTTCTCGTGCCATTCTCTCTCACCCATTCCTGAATTTTTCAACTCATACAAAAATTGGCCTAATAGAGCGTTAAATGGCCCATGAAGTCGATTGACCGTGTATGTTCTTGTGGTGTGATTGTACCAGCTGCTGGTGTGACTTCAAAAACTATTTATGATTGTAGGAGCATGCTGGTGTCGTGAGTGGTGAAATTAGCTCATGTTTCTAAGTAGAAAGTATTTCAGCGGAAATTTCTTGCATATTATGAGTCAAAGCTGTGTTTGTGGAAGATTAAAAAAATTAAAACAAAAAAAAAACAATGTTTAGCAAAATGGTAGAAAAATTATGAAATTTCGGCTCTAATCATTTCGATCTTTCCCGGACCTCATTCGCAAAGAAATAAATATTGTACCAGCATGCTAGTAAGTTATATGCTTCGAGCCTGATGGTACAATCACTTGATGGAGCCAGCAAGCTGGTGTCGTATATTTTCCCTTTTATACAAAAAGGTTTTGGTGCGGGCAAAATCTAGTACCTACACCCTAAAAAATCTTTTTAAAAATGCGACTATAAATTGAGTATATTTTTGTTTATTTTTACAATTTTTTGGTAAATTTACACGATGAATATGTATTTTTATCGTTTATACATTTTCGTGTGTAAAAATCATTTTTGTTAGCGGCTTTACACAATTTTACGGGTGAAATCAAAGAGCAGATGTGTATTTTGTAGCTTGTACACACTTTCGAAGTTAATTTATGCACACCACAGCAGCTATATTACACTCTAAAATGTCCGAAATTTAAATAAACTAGTCGTTGTATAATCGAGCACGTAATTTCGCGAATAATAAGGTAGAAACCAGTAACCTACCTTTAAGGTAGGAAATCTACACAATTTTTGTTTAGAGTGTACATATTTACATACATACTACCTTAATTCACAAAGGCCCTAACCAACAAATTTACAGGAGAAGCAAAAAACATTATGAAAAGAGTATCAAAAACAGGTAGGGCTTTTTAAAGTGGCATGTAACTGTTTTTTTTTTGTTTTTAAATTGTTAAAATTTTTACTGAAGATGTATTTTAATACGTCCTACCAAAATACGCAGTTTTGAAAAAAATGTTGGTTAGTGAATTAAGGTGACTATATAGACATTAATGAACGGAATTTTTTTAATAGGGGAACTCACATTATTCATATGCATACTCGATTAAATATATATATACTTAAAATATTTATCTGAAATTTTCTCTTTTAAGGTCTTAAGCTGGAAAAACGGATTGAGGAAGCTGCACCCGCGGGCCAACAGCTACAAGAGCTGGGAATGAGACTGCGCTGTGATGATACTGGCTCAGAAAATGTAAATAATAATGAGTATATATGTATATACATAGCAGGTTGAAAATACATATGTATATTAACACTTATTGCACCGTATTAATATTTCAAGGATGACATGCTAGAAGAGGATCGTCTTATGTTAGATAGATCACCAGATGAGTTGGGTTCCAACGGAAATGACGATGATTTGGGTGACTCGGATTCAGATGACGATTTAATGAGAGAAACAACAGATGGCGAAAGAATCATATATCCATGGATGAAGAAAATACATGTGGCTGGAGTCGGTAAGCGCTCAATGATTTCTTATTTTAAAACGTAATAATTCTGAAATCATGAACAATATCAAAGAACTAAAATTTCCATTCATAATATTTAGAATACTCGCTCTTAATTGTCATTGAAAACTTTTCTCATTAATCCATTGGCAACACGTACGTAGTATGTACAACATACCTATCTATGTATATTAGAGTGGTTAAATTTTTTTATTTGAAAATTCATAAACGCTACCTAAAATTATTGTTATTTGTGGTAAAAAAGGCACTTTTTTTTATTTCGAAAAAAAAATTTAGAGGACGCGCTGGTCGATTCTTTATAAAAACGCTGATGTTCTCAATTTTTTTATTTTCGTGGCATGTTAAATTGAATTTTGAAAATCTGACATAGCTTCGTAATTAGCAACCCCAGAAGCCCACTGGTAACAAGTCCCAACCCATGACAATGCGTAAGTCGTTCAGTATCAACGCTTTAATTTTAGTTGTCTCTTTCCGAAAGCACATTTTCGGGCACTAAGCCCATTCTATTTGTCTAAGACAGGTATGTAATTAAGGGAATGTTCCCCAATAATACCAGAGTAATTACATGTAAAAACCACATTTTAAGATGCATTTTAACATGTCACGAAAATAAAAAAAATTTAGAACATCAGCGTTTTTATAAAAAACCCCTAAAAAACTTTCTTTTTTTTTCAAAATAAAAAAATACGTGTCTCGTTTTTTATAGCAAATAACAATATTTCGATGTAGCGTTTATGAATTTCCAAAAATAGTGTTTTTTTGAACCACTCTAATGTATATACATTTATACATACACATATATGCATGTATGTATGTATCAAAATGCACATCCTCATACATATATGCATATACATATGTACGTATACCGAAAATAGATCGCGTGCAGAGAAAAAACTTCAAGTAGCCATATAAATCCATATAGTACATACTCATGTACATATGTATGTATGCCTTGCATTACCACGTATACAAATCTTTCATCACTCTAAATTCAGAATCAATATCTTCAGCACTTCCTTAAGTTTTCAAGTTATAATTAACTTTTTTTGCACTTGAGGCTACCAATACAAATCAATCACGCATTTAAACCAACAAATAAGAATTAGTTTGTTATGACATGGCTAACAATTTCCCAATTTTAAACATGGAACATAGGTCCCATGGGAAGAAAATAATTATGTTGGTATGTATGTACCCAGTAGAAATCAGTTGTATGCATTCGTGAAGAATGCTTGCTATATGAGTGAATAGTGTGAACAATTCATGCGTAGTCATAAATGTCCACGAATAAATTCAAATTCCAGCGAATTGCAAGCGAATGAACGTTGTCGTTGTGTTAAGTACATTTCTTGATCAATTTGAAGTGGAGTTTTTGTAATATTTTCAGTCTTGTACAAAAATTTTGGTGAACAGACGTGTTGTGCGATACTATTTTCAGCACAAACGGGCTTTTACAAGATATGCATTTGAATATGTAAATGCTACTTGTTTGTATGTCCCCGTATATTCAAATGTATCAGAAAAGTAGCATTTACATATGGGGATACATATCTTGTAAGAATGCTTTAATACTGTTCCATTAATGCATTTTTGTATATTTGAAACATTAATACCGCCATATGCATACAGCAGTAGTACAAGTGCATGATTAAGGTACGCATACGCTCTGAGAAACCACGCGTGTTAAATGGTTCATTTATATTGGCATGTATACACAGCAGCAAGTTCATGCCACCAACAGCGATGTCGTATGCTTAAAATTTCGACTGGGTATGTATGTACATATGCATACATATTTAGTGGTTATCGTTGGATCAGGTCACACGCCACTATTTATAACCAAGGAAAATATGTTTATAGAGGTATGTGCTGTTAGAAGTGTGTCTCATTTGCAGCATATCAACCAGCTTCAGAATGTGAGCATCTGAACTTGCTCTGCTGGCTGCCCAAATAGCGAAAGAGTCAAATGCTTAAATTTCTAATAACTTAGACGGTTTTCGAATTCAGCGCCAGCACACAGTGATAATCAGGTTCCTACTGCTAATGTACATGCATTCATGTGCGGATGCATGTACTACTTGGACGCGAGTCGATGATAAATGTCACAACATTAACATCAAATGACACGGCTCATCCGTCACTCTGTCGGTGTCATCGCCGTTTGTGAGACTTTGGAACAGTGCGTTGCATTAGTTTGATGCCGGTTGCACTGTCCTGCCAGAAGTCACTTTTGGAATCTCGACCGAACGGTTGCTAGTGTTCCCTTTAGGGCGATCATCATATTTTGCTTGTTGAGTATTTATCTTTGTAGGTAAATACCTATATATATATAGGTATGTACGTATGTTTGCATGTATGCATGTGTGTTCTTCATCAGCATAATTGTGAAAAGTGAATAAAAAATAAACAAATATTGAATGCCGCGTTTGGAGCATACATACATAAATATACTAAAGGACCGCTGAAAAGGGTTATACCATTTTTCACGCACACTTACGTTGATGGTTTCGTAAATCACGCACACTAATTTTTTTTCAAATCGAAACATTATTTATGTAAGTAGCATTCATATGCATAAATAGGTTTTTATAACGCACTATTATTATTTTTTAAACAAATTTCAAGCATACATATGTACATACATATGTACTACGAGTATAGAAAAGAATTCGCGTCAATATTCATTCAATGTAAATAATTTTAAAATTACATAAGCTCATACTTTGGTTTAAAGGTAATGTTTTGTGGAGGTTTTCACCAATCAGTCGTGTACGTCTTTCTTCTAGAATTCTGCCTGACACAGAAAAAACACATGCACTAGTTGCTTAGCTAGCTGGTATGTTTAAAATTTGCCTTGAAAAGCTTCTAAGAAGTGGTAAATTTTTAGCTTTCTCCCAGAATTTTAAAACATGGTTACAACTTTTGTTTTCTGATTTTTTCAAATTAATCTGTATTTCCGCATTATTGTCTTCAAAAACTTTTTCTGCAGATTCATCCGTTGTACCTTTGAACTCCTTAAACGTATATACAGTTAAGTTAAGTTAAACAGTAGTAGTTAACGATTTTATTTTGGTTGAAAATACACATACATACATAAATATGTGAGAATTACGTCATTGACGGAAAATCTAACTGACGCACGCCATCGCCAGCAAAAATATCAGTCACGCACGATCACGGAAGTTACGTGATTTTTCTCTCAAAACCGCTCACGCGTGAAAAAGCGTGACACGTAGAAAATTACACGTTATTCCATCTCTAGTAGATATCAGAAATTTACCGTATCGCCGTTTTCATATTGATTGTACTACAGTTTTTATACCCGAGAGCACTTGTGCACAGTGTATTATAACTTTGTTCGCATAACGGTTGTTTGTAACAGACTAAAGGAATCGAGATAGATATAGACAAATGTATACATAAAAGATCAGAATGAAAAGAGAAGTCGATTAAGCCATGTTTGTCTGTCCGTCCGTCAGTCTGTCCGTGTACACGATAGCCCGAGTTGCCCTTTACTCAAGGTTGCTATTGAAAATGGGCGAGATCCGACTTTAACCACGCCCCCTTCTCATATACCGGTATTTTCGAAAAATGCAAAAACTATGGTATTTGAGTAAATACTGGATCCAAATTGTTGAAAATTAGTATGTAAAGTAGAATTTTGGTACAAAATAATATTATTATAACATTTTTGGAAAAGGGACGTGACCCCGCCCACTTATGATGAAATACTGTATCTTAGTAGCCGCTTCACCAATCCTTACCAAACTCGGTACGAGCTTTACTTAGGATCCAGGTAAGAAATTTGTTGAAAATCTTTGAAATCGGGCAACAGCCACGCCCACCTCCCAATAACGGTAATTTACAGAAACACGAAAACTGCGATAAATCAGTATCTACTGAACCTTATTGACTCAAAATCGATAGTTATTATGAGCAGGAAATTAGATTATTATGACCACTAATGTGTATCTCGGTAACCAATTTATCTATTTCTACCAAACTTGGTGCATTTAATAACCTTGGTACGAAAAAGCAATTCGTTGAAAATTATTAAAATTTCTGGATATATGAAAATTCCGATATTTCACTAGCTGAGGACATTCATTTATTCTTAAATACTTATAACAATCTCTTAACAATAAATAAGACTGCTATAGACTTTTAGGTAATATAAAGAAAGTTGGAACGACGATAGTTGATACCTGCGTCGGGTATAGAAAATTCGGTTTCGTCCGAACTTATACTTCTTTACTTTTTTCAATTTAATTTTCATTATTTTAAATAAATATAAATGGTTGATTCTATAACAAAAACCATGACAATCGAAGTTTCAAACTTTGTATAAAAAAAAATTAGCAAAGTTTCCTCAAAATTTCAATATTTTTATTCAGAATTTTTGGGTATGCATTCAGTTTTAGTGCAGACTTGACAAAATACTGTTCGTTTGTTCTTGACGTGTCACTGCACAACATAAATGCAAAATCGAAATCTTTCTAAGACATGCCATTAAAAAACAAGACATTTTTTCGAAGGTGTTTTTAATTTTTTTTAGAAATTGTACAAAGTTTGAAACTGGGATTTACATATATGGGCATTGCTATAGATTGAACTATAATTGTATAAAAAAAATTCAAATAATAAAAAAAATTGTCAAAACTTAACAATATACGTACATGTTGGTATGTATGTAGAGTCCGACCGATTAATCGGCATCGGCATCGGCTAGTATCGGCACAAAATTGAGCATCGGCATCGGCATCGGTCTTTTTTCGCCGATTCTTTGCAATTTCTTTTCATAGTTTAGGTGAAGCGACAGCCAACACCAAAAAACATTTGCAGGCAGCTCACAAAATGAATTTTTTTTTTTGGTTGAAGGTATTTCATGTTTTTCCCATAAAAACGTATGTTTTACAATTTTCTTTTATATGGAGAACACTGCCAGCGAAAAAAAAATCAAAAAATTAACGGGATTTTATAGTAGCTTAATTAAATGTCCTACAAAACTGCATACCAAAATTCCGATTAAGAAGTTTTAAATTTTGGTGAAAATAAGCAGAATTTTTCTCATTTTTGTACAAAGTTTGAAATCTGAATTTACAGCGTGGCGACGAATACCTCGGTTTTTTTGAGAAATAAAAGGGTCCTTTATAGGTTTTGCGAAAAAAGTATTTTATTGTAAATTTTCCACAGATTTTACTTTAGTTGTATTAATTAGTTATTAAATTTTAATCCCTATTTACATTTTCCAGCAGTTTAAGCTTTGAGAGAAAAGTTCATTTGGCACGCAAGTCTTTTTCAGGTGTATTTTTTCTTAGGCTTTGTACAAAACAATACAAAAAAGAAAAAAACTGTAGAAGGTTGGTCGAATGAATGGTATAAGTATGAGGCCTGATGTTGGACAGAAGGGGGAGTATAAGGTACTATATATAAGATATGGAATAAATTAACTGACGAGGACCTGCGTGCCAAATGAACTTTTCTCTCAAAGTTTACAGTGCTGACAAATGTAAATAAGGATTAAAATTTAAAAACTAATCAATACAACTAAAGTAAAATCTGTGGCAAATTAACAATAAAACACTTTTTTCGCAAAATCTATAAAGGACCCTTTCATTTCTCAAAAAAAACCAGGTAGACTTTTATAAAAAAATAATAAACATTAAATTAAAATAAATAATATAAAAAAAACTTTTTAGTATACAACGCTTTTATAAATGGACTAAAAAGTAGAAAATAATACTTCTCAGTCCCATAGAATTTGTTTTGATAACTTTTGATTTTGAAATTTTAGCAAAAGTCATTATAAACAATCTATGAAATTGAAAATGAAAAACGTGGAGCGCATGCAATACAAAGCATTCGATTTAATTGACAATAGTCAAACTACATAACGTAGACCTAAAATTTCTAAAGCGAAAGTAGAACTTTGAAATCGATTTTAAGCGGTCGTTATTCATATACCCACATACATACATTCATATATTACTTTTCATATCAATTCAAGTGTATTACATGCGCCCCACGCTTTTCATTTTCAATTTCATAGATTGTTTATAATGACTTTTGCTAAAATTTCAAAATCAAAAGTTATCAAAACAAATTCTATGGGACTGAGAAGTATTATTTTCTACTTTTTAGTCCATTTATAAAAGCGTTGTATATTAAAAAGTTTTTTTTATATTATTTATTTTCTACTTTTTAGTCCTGTCTGAATAAAATTTTGCAATAGATATTAAAATAATTCAACGATATTAATAGAAAGGTGCACACACATGCATTTACATATGTATGTACATACAAACGAGCACCAATTAATTTTATTTAAAGAAATGGCGTGTCGTCTATTTCCGCCGATATGCGTGTATAAACCCTCCTCAAAGTCTAGCCAAAAAGCCAGCAACTCACACAACAGGTTCCCCAGAGCAATTCGCTCGAGAAAGTGGTACCCGGTACAC
Source organism: Rhagoletis pomonella (assembly GCF_013731165.1). Taxonomy (NCBI): domain Eukaryota; kingdom Metazoa; phylum Arthropoda; class Insecta; order Diptera; family Tephritidae; genus Rhagoletis; species Rhagoletis pomonella. The sequence goes on along the minus strand of NW_023458558.1, from coordinate 78,134,310 downwards.
GTAATACGCGGCACACAGCACAACAATCCGCCAAAACAGGCAACCCGGCCCAAAATTACCACCGTAGAAGGCAGAAACCCCGAGCGGCAGTGCAGGAGCCCAAGAATTACCCTTAAAACGGCCACAGGAGCTTAAAAAGACCAACTGGTCCCCAACTGGGCCGAAGGTAAGTAGCTTCGGCCTACTCCCAAACTGGTTCCAACTGGTTCCCGGACTGGTCCCCGACTGGTTACCAACTGGTCCCACGAACTAGTTACCAACTGGGCCCAAAGTGGTTACCAACTGGCCCACCTATACCTCAAGTGGTCCACAAGTCACTTCACTTACAAAGCATTCGTTTTAGTTGACAATAGTCAAACTAATTTTATTTAAAGAAATGGCGTGTCGTCTATTTCCGGTGTAGCAAACGTAGTACATAGAGCGACATCTAGATGTCATTTACCTCGCCCTATTCACTATGCTTTTTTATAGGAGCTTTTCAAAGCTTTGCTTTGGTGTCGGAACACAACATTGAAAGTTTCTGGATCCACAACATTGAAAGTTTCTGGAACACAACATTGCAAGTTGATAAAAGCGTTGTAAAAAGACAAATACCAAATCCCAAAACCGGTCAAAATATCGCAATTCTTTTATTTCGTGGACCACTATATGAATGTAAATACATACCTAGCATATAAGTTCGTATGCATTGAGTGCAAAATAGTTTAGTACAAAACGAAATAAAATTTTATGTTCCTAAATATTTCTTGCTTAGCACCATAGAAAAAAGTGTCTTATATAATGTACATAAATGTGATATATTTATGTACATATATTTTTACACCATACATGTGTATATAATGTTGCATAACATGCCAATTAATTCAATTATTTGTTTTCTTTTGTTTTGTTAACTTCGTTAAATTAACTGATTTTATGAATTAATACATTTGTTTGTATTTTTTTATGGAATCGGCATCGGCATCGGTACCCGAAGAAAAATTGGAATCGGTCGGACTCTATATGTATGTACATATGTGGCAGTGCACGGTTAATATCAACCTTAACGCACTCAATTTAGACCGCAAGCCATATGCAACAACGGTAGCTAACATGTCGGCGAATATATGTGAACACACCTCCTCATTGCATACCTATTAATTTACTTAGGTACATCTAAGCAAATACATATCAAAAGTGAACGCGGTAATTACCAGTGTAGGCATTGGAACTGTGCCATAGGTGGCTCTGCGTCATACCACACGATTGCAATTGTCAGTTGGAAACCGCGAAAACAAGCTTAACTAGATAGCGTATGTATATATTTATACATATTTAAGTATGTACATATATGTTCATACATACATTAGTGTGCACCTCACTTGCATGGAAGCAATTTTGTTTTAGTTAAGGTACAAAGCAAGACTCTCCATGATAGGTTCGTATGGTCATAAAAACGTGTCCAGCGAAAAATATAAATTTAAAACAAGTAAGAAAGTCTAAGTTCGGGCGGGGCCGAATATTAAATACCCGGCGCAAGTATTAAATATACGTTTTTTCACCTTTCCGAAAGCTACCGCTACATGGTAAGCCGGGGTGTATCAATTTTGAGTAAATTAGCGTACTTAAATTTCGAAATATTGAAGCTCCAAGCATTTCTGAAATTTACCGTTATATGAAAAGCGGCCGTAATTTTAGTCCGATTTCAATAATTTTCAACATTTTGCTTTTATGTGACAAGCACAATAATCATACCTGTACAAATTGGTACAACGGTTACCGAGATGCATATATGTGATCATAAGTGGGCAGTGCCACGCCTATTTTCCAGAATTTTATCATAAACGTATTTCCTGGTAAAGAATTGTTGCAACCATCAATTTTGAATAAATTAGCTTTAATATTTACAGATTTATCGAATATTTTGTATTTCTCTAAATTACCGTTATATGGGATGTGGGCGTGGTTCTCGTCCGATTTACATTGTACCAAGGCCAATAACTGTGCCAAGTTTGGAAGAAATTGGTGCAGGGGTTACCAAGATATACACATGTAACCATAAGTGGGCATGGCTACGCCCGTTTTCCAAAAACTTATAATAATCTTATTTTTGGTCTGAAAATTATTAAAAATATCAATTTTGAGTGAATTGTCCTCAGTAGTTACTAAAATCTCACAGTTTTCTTATTTCTGGAAATTACCGTTATATGGGAAGTGGGCGTGGTTGCAGTCTGATTTTGCCAATTACCAATACCAACCTACCTTGAATAAATGGAAACCTACATACCAAATTTCGTTGAGATATCTCAATTTTTGCTCGAGTTATCGTGTACACGGACGGACGGACAGACGGACGCACAGACAGACATTGCTTAATAGACTTCTCTATTCATTATGATCATTTATGTATACATTTGTCTATATCTATCTCGATTCGTTTTGGCTGTTACAAACAACCGTTATGTGAACAAAATTAATACACCCTTGTGCACAAGTGCGCTCGGGTATAAAAATCGTATACATACATATATGTTTCATTGTTACTTAATCTATTTTTGCGCGCTGATTATAAATATGGCTACAACATTTTCATATTTTCATAAGATTTGAAGTTACAGAGCTCTTCTTAGAGATGGGCGCATCAGTGATATCGGCTCAAAATCCCGCACGCTCACGCCGGCAGTTTTAAAATTAACGCACACTCACGTTTGATTTGATATTTTATTCACGGTCCTATACGCTCACGATGGCGGTTTTCTCAATCACGCACGTCACGCACATCTCCACGAGCGCTCGCGGGTGACTCATCCAAAACAAAAGATGGTATTTCCCTAAAGAATCAAATTATTTGCGCTATTTTTGCACTGAACTGGAATCATTTTTTTTTCCGTAAATACCCTTAAATTATAAAGAAAACTAGGCAACGAAAATTGCATTAACATTTTGCGGCAACTTTTTAAATTTAAATCCATTATTCAAATTTCGCTAAGGTTTTAAATGGAGGAAAGGGTTTATTTTACTGATTTTGAAATTTTTTTTGGAGATCACGTTTTATGACACAACAAACTTGTTTACAGGGAGTATTGCTTTGTAGGCCCAAGCTGAAAACTAAGGCGCACACTAATGTACTATGCATACATATCTACATGCATACCACCATCTGGACATCCATTAACAAAATGCGTTGAACAGTTAATTACTTTGCGATTTAAATGATAAACAATAAAATAACAAAATATGTAAAACTCCATTTCTCGAGCTTGTTCTATTTGGCATTCGAACTTATCGAGAGGAGGAATGAAAGCCAAAAATGAAAAACTACTACTAATACTATTTTGGTTTCTTTTAATGAAACCGGTCTTAGATTGTGCATTAAGGAAATACATAGGTAAGTACGTACACTCACATGTATGTATAGATACTCGATTCATTGATCGTAGACAAAATATGTTCGTACTGTCGCTGTCACATGGTAGTTTTACATTAAACAAATGGTACATAAACAATTTTTACCTCTAATTGTTATTTGAGTGCCAGTAGATAGGTGTTGAAATGAAATGACAAGAAGTTTATAAATAGCGAAAAAATTGGTATATTTCGCTTTTCTAAGATTAATAAAATTGTGTGAACTGGGCGTATACCGCTCAGTTCACGAGCGAATACAATTAACTACGAATTGGAAAATCTCTATCGCGTGTAAATCGGTATGTGCAATGGAATCAGGAAAACCGAAATATAATCACAATTATTTCCCTACATATATATGTGTCTACATGAATATGTTTATTTGAAGCTGTTACTAAAAAATAAAATGGTCATAGTAAAACTTCATATAAAACCAGTGATACCATAAAAATCAGTGTTTTTTCTTCAACCACATATGTACATTAGAGTGGTCCAAAATAATAAAGTCGGAATTTTAATGCCGCCACCCCTAGGATTGTTCTGAACCGAAAATAAATATACCCATATTTTTTTTTATTTTGAAATCAAAAAATATTTAGGGAGTGCTCACAGCGCTCAAAGTTTTCCATGTACTTTATATGGGGAAAAAACAAATTTTCGCAAAAATGGTATAAAACTCTTGAAAATCAATATTTTTCAATCGTAAATCTGTGGTTCTCTTCAGGAGACTTCAAATATTAATATCGAATTGTTTATTTAACCATTTTTTATGATTATAGATTTTTTATTGGTCCCCCCATTGCATTTTCTAGGACCTATAAGATATAGTTACCATGAAAAAATTGTTAAAGGAACAATTGGCTATTATTACCGGGAATCTCCTGAAGATAAGCAAAGTTTTCCGATCGAGAAATATTGATTTTCAAGAATTCTACACTATTTCTACGAAAAGTTGTTTTTTCCCCATATAAAATACATTGAAAACTTTGAGCGCTTTGAGTACACCCTATTTTTTTATTTCAAAATAAAAAAATAGGGGTATATTTTTTTGGTATAGAACAATCTTAAGGTCGGGCGGCATTAAAAATGCGACCTTTTTACTTACTGTTTATTTTTGACTCTGTCACATGAAAGCAAATAAACCGGTGAGGCACGCTGGTTGCAGACGCACTTGACCAAAATAAGCCCGAACCCGCTCGTTGCATTGCGCGACAGCCTTCAAGAAAAATAACGGTTTTCCACGTTGCGATACATTTTTTTTCCTCAACAGAATATTTTAGAGAGTAAAATTTTGCATATGTGGTTTTTTTCTGTGTGAAAAAGTGGTGGAGAAGACTATTATTTTTGTATTTTTACCAGCAATTTTATAAACATTTACCCTTAAAAATTATTTTTAAATAAATAAAACCTATGCTCAAGTTTAGAATAGCAATGAAAATGATGGTTGAATTGTCAAAGTCGGTCTATTGGATCGTCTGTAACTGAATTTTGAGGTAAAAAAGGACAAAAAAAATACACTTGTCGATATATAAGAAAAAAAGTTTTTTGTTTGTAAAATCAAAGTTAGACATTTGTTTGCATTGTCAATAGCTATGAAAAACTATCATTGCTGATTGGAAATAAAATATCACATAATTGAAGTGGCCCGTTTCAGAAATTCTGACTCATATGCGTTTTATCTCTTCTTGAAAACCACATGTCTAAAACAACACCCTTTATTATAGGTTAGGTAATACCTAGACCACCCTTGTTTTCCAGATAGCAGCGATTCTAATTCGTTTGAGTGCCGCAAGTAAAGTTTTAAATTCCTTGCGGCTAGTCTCAAGGCTACTCATGACAAAACGAATCCAGATCCAAAGCCAACTATTGTTTTTTTGATGAAAAAAGGTGTATCCGAATGAAACGGCCGTAACGTAGGAAACACCGATAAGTACATATGCATACATGTACATGTACCAACTACATATGTATGTATTTTGAAATTGGTTAGTTTTGAATTTAGCGATTTGGGAAAAATAGTAGCAAAAACAATAGATAACAAAAGACGTAATACCAGTAAACCATCATACACTAAAAAAATTCAAAGCACAAGTTCAATATTACGTTTGGACATGATTGAATTCAATAAATCTCATGCGGTCATGCGAGTACACAGCCTTGTAACCGAGTTTCAATGGCAGATACCCATTCGTCACAGTGCCCGCCCGATTGCTTGTCCCTGCGGAGGATTGGGAAAGTGTTGCGAAGACAAGGCGTGTGCGCGCGCAATCATTCGATGACTTGCGAAAAATCCCATTCAGGCGGCGCACAGATGCTACAAAAGCGCAGACGGTTATGGATTGTAAAATCGAAATACAACGTGAATGTGAAAAAAAACTGCAAAACAGCAGCAGCACCATGAACTACAACTCGGCACAATAAGCAACACCGTCATCGTCAGCATCTACAACTCAACAACAACGCAATGTCGACACTGTCGAGATGACGAAGTTAAATTTGAAAAGTTCGCTTTTATGACAGATGAAGCACGAATACATACTTGTTTTCGATGAAAACAGCGGTGCCAGACAAACGAATTGACAAAGAGACAAATACATCGATCGGATTGGAGACGTATTCACTGACGAACGAGCAGCAAATGCAGGGTTAATTTAATACCAAATAATAATCATGAAATACTACGTATATGGGTTGCCACTTTGGTAAATTGTTACCAAAATTGGTAGAAAAAAATTGGGTCGGTAAAAAGGTAAATTTTTTCTCATTTTGGTAATTTTTGTTGGAAAAAAATAAAATTTTTCATTCCCGCTTTATTTTTCGTAGTTATCTTTATATTATAAATTTCTATCCAAAATCGCTTTAATTTTTGAACGCTTTAATGCACACTTTTTATATACATACGTACATATAAATGTATATCGATAAAAGGCGAATATATCGTGCTCCATTCAAAACTCATTTTACTGAAATCCTGGGGAGCTTTTGATTGCCTAAATATTTTAAATGATTCTCTAAATAATTACACACTATGATTGTTGGCAGAAAAAGTCAACGCCATTTTTTATCAATGGAAAATGTTAAAAAAAAGAAACACACAAAAAACCAGCGGCGGAAAAATTAAAAAGAAATCAACAGGAATTTTTAGCTGGACATTGTTGATTATATGTACTAAAATTCAATGGGCAATAAAACTCTAAAAACTCGGAGTATAGAATTTTTCTGAATATTGCATATCGCTTCAATCGTTTATTTTTATTGGTTTGTTAGAAGCGCACCAATATTCTTATACAAAAAAAAATACCAAAAAAAGTTTATGTACTTTAAAAACGTTATGAATATTAAAAAACTCACCACGCCTAAAATATTCCATTAATGGTCTCAAATACCATTTCATAATTAAAATAAAAAGTTCTTAAAAACAATTTTAATTTTTATTGAAATAACTGAAAAAATAGAAAACAATAGTTTTTATTAAAATAACTAAAACAAGTTACTGGTAGATATTTTCTAGATTTGGTAGATTTTTTTCAAGTGGATGGTATGTTTTTTTTTTTCGTCAGTGGCAACCCTGCTACCAATATAACAAAAAAGAGGCACATCGTAGTGTTGCTCATACCGCCAAAGCTTAATTAGCGCTCCGTCGGATAAAACACCGAACTAACTGCTTCATTGTCAGAAATACATAAGTAAAATGCAAGCAACCCTGCAGTAAAATTTAGAGACAGTCTGGCAAAGCGCTAGTTCCGTACTACATATTTCAGAACTATCTCTGAACTGGTGCAAATAGGCTGCAGAGCGGGAGAGTTGAAACTTGCGGTGTAAGTGTATAAATTCTCAATTCTCGTACAAAATGTAGCTCGGCGTAGAGCTGGAAAACTATCGATGGTCGTAGCCAGTCAGCTAGTCAGATTTTCTGCAGGGTACATACCTAAAATATAGTGGCATCAGTGGTACCCCACAACAGCGCTTTTCCTACCAAAACTGGTAGGTTTTTTCCATTTGGTAGGTTAGTAGGCTAGATTGGATTTTGGTAGGTTCCGCGACAATAATAGTTATTTGCGAAAAAATAGAAAATATGTATCTCCAAACAATTTAGCAACCTTGTTTATGCGAATATTTCATCGACCGCAACATGTTAATATGCCTGTTTCATAAGTACGAACGTATATCCTTAGTATTGCCACTATACAATATATATCCATCAGGGGCGGATCGAGCGAGGGGGGGCGGGGGGTGGGTTTTTGGGGGTTAAACTACGTGTCAGTCAGTGGCGGACCCACAGGGGGTGTTTTAATACATAAACGCCATATTATACATACATGTGCGCCATATCAAAACATCCCCCGTGGGTCCGCCACTGACTGACACGTAGTTTAACCCCCAAAACCCCCCCGCTGGATCCGCCCCAGATATCCATCATCCATATATCTTTAATGTGTCTACAAGTTAATTTAAATTGAACTGAACTATAAGGTTGTGTTAAACTACATATGTTTGTATTTATATGTACTGAAGACTGGTTTGCCGAAAAGAGCCTGCCAATACACCCACTGAAGGCCACCATTGCCCCATTCAACATAAGTAGGAAAGTCCACATCACTAGACCCACCTTGGCAGGGACAGAAATTGAGTTCTCAGAAGAGGCGAAGTATCTTGGGATATCTCTGAACAAAAGGCTCAATTGTAACTCTTTCGAATGTTACCAATAATGCAACAAGTGCGTTTTATGCCTGTCAGGAGTACTTTGATCAAGATTCCGAAAAGTCTGCAAATATTCCAGGCGGAAGTCTTGGCAATCGCAGTTTGTGTTCGCGAATGTCTTCCTAAAAGGAAAAATTGGCCAGGATAAATACTTTTTCGGGTAGTCAGGAAGTGTTGAAGGCCTTAGACTCTTTTAGGGCTTATGGACATCTGTAAAACTCTTTTGAAACACCTGGGAGCCCACAATAGTGGGTTCCGGGACATGAAGGGTTTGAAGGCAACGAAAGGGCTGACTGTCTTGCAAAGCGTGGACCTGAAATGCGCTTGCATGGTTCTGAGCCTTCCTGCGGTTTATGTAAAGGATACACTGTAGAGTACTTATTTAGTACTTAGAAGCTGGGAAGAATCTCAGATTCTACCCACTGGCGGTATTCAAAGGGAATAATAAAATCAAATAGATCATAACTACTTCCAGCAGGAAATCCGAAAGACTCCTTGAACTTCGCCGGGAAGGCCTTAGAACTCTTAATGGCTACCAAACAGGAGACTGCAAGTTAAGGTACCATTTAAATAAAATGGGGCTTTCAGGAAAGTTCTTTGGGCTGGTGAAGGAAAACTCAGAGCATATGAATTCTATGTGACTGTCCGCGTATCATGAATAGCAGACTGGTACACCTTGGGAAACGATTTTCTTCTCCATCCAAAATTTGGAACATGGCACCCTCCAAAGTGATTAAACTTCTTAAACAGCCTGAGGTTACAGGTCGCAGCGCGAGTATTCCCGACGTAATAATAAAAAAGACCCGTACATTTGTATAAGTCTGTACAGTGAAATGAAATGTTATTCGGAGTTAATTTGTTTTTATTGTACTAGCTGTGTTATAGTTTTATTAAGTGTTATGTTTTCTATATTTTTAATTAGATTGACTTTAAAAAATATTTAAAACTCAAAAAAATTGTTGGCAGATTTTGGTTGGTTTTGGTAGGGGAAAAAATTTGTCCGTGTGAACACTGGACAAGGGCCGCGCGCTTATTCAATTTTATATTGTTTAAATCCTGTGTTCTTCAGATCCTTTGGAATAACTTTCTCTCATAAATTTGAACTAAAGTTAGCCATTTTGTTTCATTTATATTTATAGAGAAATGATGACTTACAGAGTATTTAACTTTTCTTACATCATCATGACAACTTGACGTTTAGCGAGTAAACTTTGTATCAAATTTGTATTAATAGTTACATTTAATTGTTAAAAAATCTACTTATCTTCTGCATTTTTTTTTCATGAAATAGTAACAAGATATTCGATTATCCATTTATTTTAATCGATATCTAAAACAAGTGGACATTCTGACTTCTGACTGAAATAAAAGTAAATCCGCCGTTAAATAATTGTGAAATCGCAGCAGTGATGCTAACCGGGGGAGAATTCCCCGATTTTGGCGGAATTTGAATTTCTCGGGGCAATCGGGGAATGGCTTCAAATTTTTGGGAATTCAATATACAAACGATTTTGTTTAGAACATTCCTATTGAGGATAAAATTCGTATAAATTACAACTTGTGATAACAATCTCTCATTTTATTATTACGGGTTCGAAACATTACGTCATTGTTTCAGCAACCGTGTGGATATTGAAGAAATTTAAACCGTGCATAACGACCTTTTTCACTTACATTTTAATGTTTTCGTTTAACACACTCTTCTCTCGTTTCGTTTTCGCCACTAAGCCATCGTATTTGTTTATTATATTATAAACATGAAATGTTAAAAAGACTGTCCTTATTACATACATATATGTATCACAATTAATGATATTTGTGCATGAAATGCCTTAAAAATGTCGCAAAATTCATTTTGGGGAAATTTAATTCAAAATAGAGGAAGCACGGTTGCCACTTTGGTAAAATGTTACCAATATTGGTAACTTTTATTCTCTTTGGTAATTTGGTAACTTCCGATCTCATTTGGTAACTGTCAGACAAAATGATTAAAAACATTAAAATATTTTTGAATATCATACAATATCTGTGGCAAAGTTACGTACACACAGTTAATTTCTTTTTAAATGAATTTGATTTAGATGATAAATACAAAAAGTGATTTTATAATTGGCGATATGCACATATCTACCCTACAAGACGCGATTGACAGAAAATCCAACACATTCACAACGAAAACCAACACATATGCAAAATTTTATATGCCAGTTTGGCTCTGTAGGGAACGACTGAAGTACTTGGATATAATTTTGAACTTAATTAGTTTAATTTTTATTTTATCATTATTCGACCCCGCTCATAGCAAAAGTAAGTAAAAATAATAGTTTTCATTGTGGTATGATATTCTTTTTATATATAAACGTAATGAATAAAACCGTATTATAAAGTACTTGGTACTGAAGAAGTTCAAATGCGCACATCAACAGAAAAAAGAAAGACGCAAAACGAAAAGATGCTCAAAACTTAAAGTGCTGTGGAAAAATTAAGATAAGTTTTATAAAATATTTAATTTAAAATGAATGAAAGAGCTTTTAATACCGCCATGAGCAAGAAAAACGGATATACGAATCCAATATTAAAAAATTGCATCGCATCGCCAGTTCTCTATCACTGCAGTCCTATTGCGCTTTGGATTTAATAGAAACAAAATTAAAAGATCCGGAATACATATTTCACGTTCTAATTGCTGTACATAAATTTTTCAAAGGTCAATTACACACTGAGAAAAAGGATTAGTTTCGACAACTAAAGATATTTAGTTCCCGAATTTTGACAATATTTGGGAACTGTGACCAAGGATTGGGAACTATTACCATGGGTTGGTAATTATAACTAAATATATTAAAGCTTCTAATATTCATCTAGGTTGTACCAAATCGTTAATTTAGTTGAAGGGTTTGGTAAATACTAATAAATATTTTTTTAAAGCATATTTCCACAAATTCCATTCAACTGAAAGTATGGTTTATAAAAGGATGCCATTAAGCTCTGCTAATACAGATAAGGTTTCTTTCAACACATGGATTAGTCATAGTTACCAAATCTTAGTTGATCGATTTAGTTTGAGAGCGGAATATATTCATGCTTATGAGCAGGGTTGCCACTGACGAAAAAATATATTTACCATCCACTTGAAAAAAATCTACCAAATCTGGAAAATATTTACCAATAAATTTTTTATAGTTATTTTAATAAAAACTATAGCTTTGTTATTTTTTATTTAATTTAATTAAAATTATAGGCTTTTATTTTTTTAGTTATTTCCATAGGAATTAAAATTGTTTTTAAGGAACTTGTTATTTAACTAATTATACGGAATTTGAGTTATATTATTGGCATATTCGCAGTTTCCTTCAAAGCGGAAGTGATGAAACTAAAGGCAACAACGAAACTTCATAATTTGAAAAACTTCAACTCGAGTTATTATAGACAAATACAGTGACTCAAAAAAGCACTTGGTGATTTTTTTATTATTCGCAATGATTTTCGAGTACAAATTTTTTAAATTAAATTAAACTGCTTTAACTAAATCCATAAAAATTAAGGATTCAAACTATATACAACATTTAGAAAAATTCAAAAAATTTTCGTCCGAATTTCGAACTTTCTACTCTGAATTTTTAGAACAATTTAAGATACCGAGTTTTGAAGCAAATAATACTTGAGTATAGCTCACAATATGATTCCCGTTGATTTTTTTTTTAATTTTTTGCCACCAGTCTTTTGTGTTTTTTTTTATTTAACAATTTCTATTGATAAAAAATGGCGTCGATTTAATTTTTGGGCGAACAATTACAGTGCTTCATTACATACCTGTAAATGTTTTCTTTATATGTATTTAAATAATCATTTAAAATATTTAGGTAATCAAAAGCTCCTCGGGATTCCAGTACGATGAGTTTTGAATGGAGCACGATATGTTCGCTTTATATCGATATACATTTATACGTATGCAAGTATATAAAAGTCTGCACAGAAATTTATAATATAAAGATAACTACGAAAAATACATCGGTAACGAAAAGTTCAACAAAAATCTACCAAAATGAGAAAAAAATTACCTTTTTACCAACCCAAATTTTTTCTACCAATTTTGGTAACAATTTACCAAAGTGGCAACCCTGCTTATGAGCACCCCCTAAATAATGATCAGCGCTCTCTGAGCTCATGTGTGTTTTACATACGAAGAGCGCCAGCTAAGCAATGCACACAGTCCCACTTATTGAATCGTTTGAATGCGCTAGTATGCCGACCATTGCATAAAAACGATTCAATGAATGAGACTGTGTGCGTGGAAATCATTGCTCCGCTACCGCTGTACGTATACGGGTGAAACACGCGTGTGGTTACAGAGCGCTCAGTAAGCTATGGCATGTCGATCACTGCGCTGGGTAGAGAAAGAAAAGTGTGTGCTATGACATGCCCAGGTTTGTTTGTCTCAGTTTCAGTTTTGACATCGCCGCGAGTTGTTTCGGTGCGGGTATGGTTATTTAAAAATATAAAGTTTGATGCCAACAGGCGTTTCTCAGTGGATATATAATTCATGTGAATTATAATTAGAAAGTATCTATTTAGCCAAGGAAAAAGCAAAGCAGTATATTTAAACCAGCACTTTCAGCAGATATTGACCTGGGTTTTCGCACGACTATTCCTGTTTAATCGTTTCTTTTTAGGAAATTCTTACCACCATATACATATGTATTATTTACACTAGTAACTATTTATGTAAATATGTTTGTATTTTTTATGCTTAATATATGCAAATAAAAGAAGTAAACACAACAACCATCGAGTAAATTTTTATTTGTGTCAAACTGAAACTTTTTTTCCAATAATAAACGGTTAGCTGATTCACGTCTACAGCAAGTTCATAAAATTAATTGAAAACTTGTATCAACCAAAGCATTGTTTATATTTGCTCAACAATGATTTTATTCAACTAACAATATTGTCCACTCAAGGTAGTCGTTTTGTAATTATTAACAAATATACATTTGTCCCAACTAGAAGGCTCAAGTAAATTGCAGACTTTCGTGAACTATATATTTATTTCGCCATATCCAACTATGCCACTTGGTCACTATAACCAAATCTTGGTTATTATAACTAAACCTTTTTCTGAGTGCATATATCAAAAATAAAAGGTGTGTCTGAGGACGTAGCCAGCGGCATTAAACATTCTTTTTCGGACGAGGCATTGCTGCAGCTTAACTGTGACGGCAGATGGGAGTGAAAACCACTAAACAAACTTATACTGGTTGACACAATCCTACGAGGTAATATGTACACATATTAGGGACACAACAAGTTCTGACCATTTATTTTTTCGTTATTTATTTATAACTATATACCTATATATAAACCTTTTTAACATACTTTGTCAAAAATTCTCAAAAATCGACGCAAGTTCTTAAACAAATGGTCAAAACGTATAAATAAATAGTATCCCTAATTGTGTGGCCACTACCGTATACATATGTACATATCTTTTAACAATACAATTTTTTTGATAATCTATTTCAATCCACTTAGATGCATTTAAAAAGAAAGGCCCTGTTGAGTTCGAAAATAAATCAGTAAGGCAATTGAGCTCAATGTAATGTATAATATGTATTAGGATATTAGATTTAAGTATGTACATATGTACGTTGGTGGCAAAAATAATAGAAACGCCTTATTTTGCTTAATTTTTGGCCACATTTCCTTTGTTTATTAATGTTTAATTTACTGTGCTTAGGGTAATGTATTTAGCTTCTAATTTGATGTAATGTACTTAGCTTCTAATTTTTTGACGATCAATAATTAGTTCATAAGATTTTAGTTAAATAAAAGAAAAAACAAGTATTACATGTGTCATCAATGATAGATTTCTATATCGTGGGAGAGAGATCAAACTAGACGATTTTTACATCAACTGTGAGTAATCAACAATGATATGAAAACATGACAGACTTGATGTGTCATGATTGATCGGTTTTGATTTTGATTGCACATTACTGAATTATATTTCCGTCAATGTTGATCACTCATAATTGTCGAAGATTTACATCACTGATGATTAAAATTTGAAGGCCGAACTCAAAGGGAGTAAGCAGTCTAGCAATATGGCAGAACGTATATGTTAGAAGGAGGTGAAGCATCACACGTACACAAAAGTTTGCATCAGATTTTTCACACTGCCCTTTAGAATTTGATAGAAATTTGTAGGTAGCCAGTGACAGAAATCTCTATCAGCCTTGCTACTCAAATGATTTGTCAAATGATAGTCACTGTTCTTGCAGGGTACTTACACATGTGCCATGAGGAGCTAGGGTCATGGTGTAGGCTGCGGTCTTTCAAATTAGAAGATTATTACATATTTGAGTTTTTGCACCAAAAATTGTCTGAACGACATGCAGTGAAATATAAGTCGCTCCCACGACAGTCGGGTCTATGTAACCGGAACGACCCAGATTTATATTTGTCCAAGGACTGTCACTCCAGCAACACTCCCCAAAAACTCTTTGGGGAGCTTGTATGCTGTTACAACAACAACAACAACGAGGTTTTAATATTAACCTGTAGAATAATGAAGCTATACTTGCCTCAATAGAGATTTATTTTCATACAACATAGTAGTTTATTTATTTTCTTGATTTAAAGTTTTTTTAAAATTGCTTTAAAAAATGGTCATGAAATATATTTAAATTTAATCAAATAAAAATACAAGGAAGGTCCAATGGGGTGAAAATCTATGAATAACTGATTTCACCGGATCACAAGTTTTAATTTTTGTTCTGCCACTATGTAGAATAGCTCGCTGATTCCGAAAGTCGAGTAAATTTTTTTCCAGTGGACAAGTTTTCGAGATATTTGCAATTTATCTTTATTTAGCTAAAAAAAAAAGTGGTTCCACTTTAGAGGTTGTACCGAAAATAAAAATAGGGCTTTTTGCTTTAAAAAAAAGGCGGATGTTTTTTAAAGTAATTTTGAACAGTTTTCACATTCAACTTCTTTTCACATTTAACTTCTACAACGTACGGCTCGCTAATGTGGGAAAAATTATTAAAATAAAATAGTTTTCAACAATGGATAGATAAATAAATCAGTTATGTGGCAACTTTCATATAAGCTTGAAAGTATAAATGTAACGCCCATTGTTTATTACAAAAGGAAAAGGCTTTTAATAGTTTTGGTAACTTGTTGGTAATATTTTTAAAAAAATTTGGTAACATTTTTTCTAAGTGTGTGGCAACCGTGAATGTAAGTAATGCAACCACAGAGTCAAAGTCTCAACGCATTTCCTACCTAACAAGGCCGTGCATCCTTTGAACTTGCATTACATACTTTATTGCAAACCATATCAAGTTTAAATAGCGGCAAATCAGCTGCACTTGATAGTAGTAGGTTGAGTAAGGAAATGTATTAGCAACAAGATTTTACAAGGTGTGCATAGCTGAGTGGTTAGCTCTTCTGGCTTTGCACATCGAAGATGCGGGTTCGATCCATGCTGAAGTCTAGAAAACAGAAGTCTGATGAGGAGATGTGGTGATCTCCGAAATAGCATCTATAACTTCTACCGCTTAGACTTTGTTGCTATTTCCATTTTTCCTAATAAACATAATCGTGGTACAAAGCTCAATAGCAATATTAAAATAAAATGTTAATAAGCCACCATATAATTGACAAGAAAAAAGTTTCTTTGGCCTTAGTCTTAATGGCTGCATTTCTTACTTTCTGCAACATTTATTTTCTAAATTTGCTGCATGGCACCGGGTTCCAGTTTTTTACTAAAGATCGTATTTATGGGGGAGGCAAATACTTTTGAAAAAAAAAAAATATTTTCACATGCCGCTGGAGTAGCACAGCAACTATTCGACTAAATTTTTATTTGCGCCAAACGAACACATTTATCGACAATAATAAGCTATTTATTATGTATCTGAATCAAGTCTCCAAGTTGTCAAACCCAATTGGAAACTTGTTTCTGCCGAGGCATTATTAGTGGGATTCATGAAACCTCGGTAAATAGGTGCATTGTTACAATCCCTATAAGAATTACTCTTTACTAATTTTAACAAACTGTCATAAATATTAAAATACATATATCATAGTAAATAAAACTATGTTATTCAATAGATAAGCAAAAACTAAAAAAATTGCCTTACTCATACAAGAAGGTTAACTCTTTTTTAAAAATATGAATATTTCAGACACCGGGTTAGTATACCAAACAAGCTTTTCTGAATTTACAAATACTAATAGATATGGTTATATAACTTATATAATTATACTTACATAACTTATATTTTTTCATATTGTTCCCCTTGTTTAATTTGAATAAGTATAAGTACTACTTACTTATGTATCAAATATTTCTTCTAAACACAGTAGCATAGAGTGTGAGAGTAGCAACCGAACGAATAACGCCCGCTCGATTATGATATGAGTTCATATTTATTTTTATTTACCAATTTGCAAGTCATGTGACAAGCTGCTGATGCAGCTCCCGCTGTTGTTGAAAAGTTGACTTGCTCTTTTTTCAAGCATGTGCATTTTTATTTCATATTATGTATGTACATATGTACATAAATACATACAAACATACATTTCCATTGTACATGCAATTTATATGTAGGTACATATACCCTGTGGGGAAAATCTCTAGTTCTGAACTGATATGCTTCTAATACATTTAGACCCAGTACTGGTTCGCTATAAATCTCTTTTGCACGCAAACAACTGGCGAATTTAACATGGCGATGTCCTAGGAAGTGTCAATTGACCCCCTGCATCCCTTTTTCGACAGTTCCGAACTAGTCCTAAATTCTATAGTTCCGAACCAGTTCTAAAATCGACAGATGAAAGAAAAAAGTATCATGTACGTTTACATACCTTTAGCTGTAGCTGAGTTTGCACAGGTGCTCGCTGTTAGATTCCAGACGGCCCGGACGGATGTTGAAATGTTAACACAAATTTTGGTTTTGTATTACCAAGCTATGAAAAAGTATCTGCGAAATGCAGAATAGAAGCGTATATCTATGTAAAGTAAACAAGCCCCTTGCTGCATCCCTTTTTCGATAGTTCCGAACTAGTTCTAAATTCGACAAATAAGATCTAGTTCGTTCTGCATCTCTTTTTCTATAGTTCCGAACCAGTTCTAAATTCGTCACTTTAGATATAGATTTCTAGTGAAAAAAACTGAAAAATTTGGTTTTTTTTAAGTACCACTTTTCGCCGATTTTGGACTGGTGGGGATCTAGCTCCTATCGGACTAGTTATTTTTTGGCGATAAAGACCTAGTACGAAACTAGAAATTTGATTCACTAGTCCGTGGTTTCCCTGCAGGGTATGTAAATATAATACATATGCATGTGCAAATTATCCCAAATTCTAGGAAAAAATCCTCCATTTTCAGTGGTATTCCCCTAAATGATTTTGTTTCGTTATTTAAGGTTAATTTCCTTTTTTAATAAAAAAATAACGAATATAGTTGGAATAATTTTTTTTTAACATTTCAATGATTTAGCGCGAAAATATGGATTTTATGTATTAGAATTAAAAGTCACCACAGATCTAAAGTGTTTGTAAAGCAAATTAAAAAAAAACAACAAATATCATTGCACGGCTGTGGTTTGAACTTAGTTTAAACGCCCGAGCTGGCTGGTTTAAACTAAGATTAGCCAATCATATTTCAGCTTTTCAATTTAAACTCAGTTTACGTAATCTACCTATGTATGTACGTACACTAGGGTGGTCCAAAAACAGTAAAGTCGGAATTGTAATACTCTCACCCCCTAGGATTGTTCTATATCGAAAAATAGTATACCCCAATTTTTTTATTTTGAAATCAAAAAAAAATTAGAGGTCGCTCAAAGCAATGGCAATGATTACACAGTGCAACACTCAAAAAGTGATGGGAATGAGACCAATTGAATTCATTAAAAGTAGGGTTGCCAGATTCTGAAACGGAGAAAGGAGTACATTTCTATCTTCGATAGAAAAAAAGCGGTACAAACATAAAAAAGGAGTACAATTTTTTTTAATTTTTTTGTGCATTTTATTGCTTCAAATTACCAAAAAGTAAATATATGTATACTCACTAGGGCTCGGAATTTCATGCAAATGCATGTTTTTATTGGATATCTTCAAACGGAAATAGTTAGGTTTTCTTTACGAATCATGAAATTTCCTTTAAAATTGCATTCAATCGTTAGTGCATATTTTTGCATATTTTGCAGTAAATGCATAGTTTTGCATCGATTTTTAGTGCATGAGATTCCGGGCCCTAATAATCACATATTTGAGATCGTTTTCATTAATTAGGAACAAACAAACAAAGATATCTTAGATATATTTTTCAAAGCAACAATTAATGTTAAAAATAAATAGCTAAACTCCACAAAAGAATTCCTGACTCTGGCATTTTTTTAATTTAAGCCTTATAAGTAATTTAATATTTTTCTGATTTTTATACCCTAGCGCCCTGCACCTACCCTAATTAAAAGAGGCCAAAATATGAATAAATACCAAAGCATTTGTAAAAGTTGGTTCTTATTTCGAAACCGAACTTTATATACCCGGCGCACGTACTAAATATCGCTTTCTCACATTTCAGTAAACTGCATGATAAGCAAGAGTATTTTTCCCGATGTCAAACAGTTTCGATAATATGCTACGAGATATTGAAATAATTGGAGCAAGTTTGGTGGAAATCGATAAGGGGGCTATCAATATACACTTATGTACAAAATTTTACAAATATCAATAGTATTGTGTCTTGTTAAGACATTGTTGTAAGTAGGCGTGTTTAGTTATTTTGAGCCAAGGTTGATAATGTACCGAGTTTGGTAGAAATTGGGAAACTGGTTATCGAGATACAAATAAGTAGGCGTGGGGTAACACGCCCATTTTCCCAAAAATTTTGCTCTTTTATTGTATGTATCAATTTTGGGTAAATTAGTTTAAATAGTTACTAATTTGTCGCATGGGGAGGTGGGTGTGGTTCTTGTCTGATTTTGAAAATTTTCAAAGGGCTTCTTAGTGAGGCTCTAAGCTCGTACCGAGTTTGGTGAATATTGGTGTAGGGACTACTGACATACAACATTTCATAGTAAGTGGGCGGAGCCACGATAATTTTCAAAAAATTTCATAACTGTCTTATTTTATGCCGAAATTCTACTTCGCATACCAACTTTCAACAATTTGGATCCAGTATTTACGGAAATATCGTAGTTTTTGCATATTTCGAAAATAATCAGCCTTATTGTAAACTTCACGCGAATGTCATTCCCAATGGAAAAGTTCCCTAATTTGGGTTTTTCTTATTGTGAACTTCACATGGGTGAATTCTCGCATATTCGAAAAATTTCCCTAACCGTAAACAAAAATTTATACACATGGAGTAACAAAATTCGTTCACAAATTATTAACGGAGGAATACCATTAATAAAGTGGAAGAATTTATAATTGTATTATAATATTTACTCAATTTTGATGCTTTTAAAAAATTAAAGGTCTATTAACAAAACGCAGCTGACTGCATTAGTTAGCGCAATGGTGGAAAATGCTGATATAGGCAGAGGTTTTCAAAAGGAAAATAAAGAAAAAGTTCAGCAATTCTGGAAAAATCTAAATGATTCCCTAAATAGCATGGGACCGCCGACAAAATCGATCGCCGAATGAAAAAAGGTATTCAGCAAATATAAAGGCATTGGCCAACATCTTGCAATCTATTTACAAGTTGTTGCTCCATAGTGAAGGCCACAGATAGAACTCGTACTTCAAACTGTGATTTAGATTAACTTAGCTTTTAATTAACAGGTATGGATTGATCAGAAAAGGTATGTACGAAAGAAGGCTGTACAAAATGCACAGAACCGAAAAAAGACCGGTGGAGGCCCATGTAAGGAACATGTTTTTTCCGTATTGGAGCAGTCCATTTTGGATTTGACAGCAACAATGGAAAGTGTGGAAGGAGTTGAAGGAGATATGACTTTCGGGTTGAAGACAACTCAAAAAACTAATAAGCTATCTGAATATGGCTCAAATAAAGGAAACGATGTTTTTCAAGAAGTAGAAAATGTGGATGAAGACAGCGCTCTTGAAGATATCTCCATGTGCGAAGATGTCGTTGCAATGCAACCTGAATGTTCAACACCACATCAAGGGAAAATACGTCAAAGCCAAAACAAAATTAATTCAGCTGAGTTACTGGCAAAGGAACTCAACGTCCAAAAGGAAATAAATTCGGATTTTGGCAAGAGTGTGGAAATATAGAGTAAGCATTACAACGAGGGCTAAGATAAAATATTAATCGAAACAAACAAGCATAACAAAGAAATGGAGCGGCTTAAAAAAATTTAAATGGAGCGCAACCTGGAGCTCGTCAATCGTCAAATTGAAGCTCAGAATTTGAAAATAATTGCTGCAAAGAGAAGTCTGGGAATCAATTAAATATGTATGCACAGCTAACATATATATATATTTTTTTAACTGAATGAAATAATTTATTTTTTGTTAGATACATCAATATATTTTATTGTTTATTCATTGTATTCTTCGGAACGTATGTTAATTTATTTTTAATAGCGGTATTCAGGTTGATACTTAAAACTTTTTTTTTGAAATCAAAGGTTAAAAATAAAAAAAAAACGCGTTTAAGCTAAAACAAACCAAAAATTTTTCAAGTGTGCCATTAAATAATTCTAAATATTCATGGCTATCACAGAATCCATCGTATTTTTCATGAAAGGTACGAAAACGCTATCACTGAATTCGAATAGCTACGAACGTAGCGTATAGTTTGAATAGAAATGTTCAGATTCAGTGATCGCATTTCCGTAGATTTCACGAAAAATCGGACAACGATGAATTCTGTGACAGCCACCAGGAAAAACTGGCTTTGCAATTTTACAAAAGTGAATTTCCGATATTAGCTCTAATACGCTTAGCCTCATTGAGATATGATGAGTTGGGTTCAGATTCTTCAGACTGTAAGTATTCAAAAATTTCCGGCTGAGGAGGTGCATTTGAAATAAAAGGTGTGCCATCGCATCGATAGTTTATGTAAATATTGTGCAACGCACAGCAGACGTTAATAATTTTTGCAGCTTTTTTTGGATCGTAGTGCAGCTCTCTTGCTCCTAGTACACACCTCCATCTATTTTTTAAAACAACATTGGTTCTTTCCACAACGTTACGAGCGCGTGCATGAACTTCATTAAATTTGGTTTCTGAGGAGCCCTCTCCCGCTGATCTGTGTGGTGTTAGCAGCCAAGGCTCTAATGGATAACCAGCGTCGCCTATGAAAAACAAAATGTAATTTAGTGATTCAAAAATTTAATTAACAAGTAAGAAAGTCTAAGTTCGGGCGGAGCCGAACATTAAATACCCGGCGCAAGTATTAAATATATGTTTCTTCACCTACCGCTACATGGTAAGCCGAGGTGTATCAATTTTGAGTAAATTAGCGTCTTTAAATTTCAAAATATTGAAGTTTCAAGCATCTCTGAAATTTACCGTTATATGAAAAGCGGCGGTAATTTTAGTCCGATTTCAATAATTTTCAACATTTTACTTTTATGTGGCAAGCACAATAACCATGCCGAGTTGGTTGTATAACGGTTACCGAGATACATATATGTTGCAACTATAAATTTTGAATAAAATAGATTTAATATTTCCTGATTTATCGAAGATTTTGTATATCTCTAAATTACCGTTATATGGGATGTGGGCGTGGTTCTTGTCCGATTTAAAAAATTTTCTGCTATTTGGTACATTGTACCAAGAGCAATAACTGTGCCAAGTTTGGAAGAAACCAAGTGGTTACCAAGATATACAAATGTAACCATAAGTGGGCGCGGCTACGCCCATTTTCCAAAAATTTATAATATTCTTATTTTTCGTGTGAAAATTATTTTAAATATCAATTTTGAGTGAATTATCGTCAGTAGTTACTAAAATATCCCAGTTTTATTATTTCTGGAAATTACCGTTATATGGGAAGTGGGCGTGGTTGCAGTCCGATTTCGCCCATTTTCAACACCAACCTACCTTGAATAAATGGAAACCTACGTACCAAATTTCGTTGAGATATCTCAATCTTTGCTCGAGTTATCGTGTACACGGACGGACGGACAGACGGACAGACAGACATGGCTTAATCGTCTTCTCAATTCATTCTGAGCATTTATGTATACATTTGTCTATATCTATCTCGATTCGTTTTGGCTGTTACAAACAACCGTTATGTGAACAAAATTATTATACCCTTGTGCACAAGTGCGCTCGGGTATAAAAATTTTGAATTAAAACATTTGTGAAGAGCGTGTTAGATACATATATGCATAGACCATATAATTACCTATTGTAAAATTTAACATCAAAAACTAAAAATAGAGTTAGGACGATATGCCACTTATCAGGTTTAAACGCTCCCGATTCTCTATAATTGCTTATTTTATATTTAGCTCTTTTGGTAAAACTTTATTTAAAGAAGTTAGTATCCTAAGTCAAGTTAAGTTGTGAAGTAGCAATTAACTGTGTAGTAACTATTAACCTTGGGACTACTTGAACATATGGCTGCTAGATTGCTTTTTTTGTATTTAAAAAAATTGTTTGCCTCTTTAATTGAAAAATGTATATCTTTAGAGTGTTTTATTTCCATAACTTAAGTTAGCTCCAGCATTAAATACACAACAGAAAATTTAAAGCTAAAGTGTCGCGTATACTGTTACACTTTTCTGCGTAAGCAGTTTTCTTTGGCTCTTCTTAATTTTAAGATTTGCGATATGTGCAAATGTGTTGCGATACCTACATACATATTGTCGTTTAAAGTAGAAAACCGCATATCAACATAATGCAAAACCGCGTATATGAGGTTGCATAAATTATTTTGTAGAGAGTAAAAGCACTCATATTTCAAAATGGTTCTCTCTTTTATAAAGCAATCGAATTTCCGGCTAGTATATTTCAGGACGAATGGATAAGGCTTCGGTGAGCAAATCCAATTTTTGGTAAAAATATCAATTACGCGCTTTTGCGGAACGACGATGCGAGGTTTTGTACTTTAAATGACGATATATATGTATTTATGTAAATTGAACTGTTTTGATAAAGTTTGAATTCTACTTCTTGCGTGCTTGCTTTGCACGCCTTGCTTACTTTAATTTGCTTTGATTTACTTTGAAAACTTTTTAGGCCAAATTGCGGCTTGGAGCGCTGCCAAAGAAAGTAGCTTAGTGGTTCAAGAGCCAAGTCTGTTCCCTTAACGTTAAGAATTATTTTGCTAGAAAACTCTAGAAAATTAATAAACAATTTTAAATAATACAGCGCAATCATTTATTTTTAAATTAATGCGAATTTATGTTCGCATTTCAAATAATAAATAATAATGATACATAGAGATATGTACATTTACTAAAAAAACGCTAAAAAAGGGATTTACTTGAAGAAAATGGCTACAAGAAGTAAAAGTGGACTTTTCAACATTTTACTCTAAGCTAGCAATATTTTAAATATAAATATGGAAACAACGAACCATTTTTATTTAATTTCGAATTACATACATT
>NW_023458558.1:78082521-78090671 GCF_013731165.1 Rhagoletis pomonella | reverse complement strand
CAACAACAACAACAATCCGCCATTTTGAATTTGAAATTATATGGTGAAATTTAAAACCAGCAACCAAAATAAAGTCGGATTCAAAAGGTTTGCTTAAAATTGTACCACTTTTCGGCTTTTGACAAGGAGTTTTAAAAACTGCCCACTGTGCTGCGATTTCACTGAATAATCTTGATAAATTGAAGCCAATACTGCTCTGTCGCAAGTGTAAGAGAGAAAAGATCGTACGGGACGTCAAATCGACAAAGAGTGGATTAGCCACCTTTGTTTCGTTGCATCGTGGGCGATATTCACGATGGAGAGAAACAGAGATTGAGGTCCTTAAGGCGGATTCATCGTTACAGTTCAGAACTTTTCTTCCATGTGGTTGTTGTTATGTTTTTCTCTCTGGGAAAGCAACTGAGAAAAGTTTTGAACGCTTTTAAGTTGTGAACTCAGCTTCAACTTTAGTTCAGGACTAGAACGACAAATCTGCCTTTAGCTATATGACATCATTATTTAAATCTTACGACTGCAGTGATGAATTTATATTTTTCACTTTTAGAGGAAAAACTCGTTTGTTGGTCCGAACACATAACGCGTGCAAGAAAGAACACTTAAGAGTAGAACTCCACAACAAGGCGTTGTGAATTTTGGCTCTCAGGCCGTATTATAAATCTTATAACTGAATTGAACGCCAAAAGCCTGAAAAGCTTATTTTGAGTTGTACTCTAACCATGATAAAAACATAACAAGGTAAAACCATTGAGAAGCAATCTGACGTTTGCCAGCGATATAAGTTAAAAATTCAAAACTCAAAATCACACTCACATTCTCATTTTCAATCTCAAACAACAACAATTGTGTACAATTTAATTTTTTTATTTTTAACTATATGATTTTAAAATGCTGGAAACACGAAGTCGTAAAACAATGATTTATTATGTACCTACAATGAATGGCAGTGCGAGTTTTATGAACTTCAGTGAAATCCCATCTTCACCAAAAGCATCAGACCTAATACCCTCAGAACTTCGCCTTCGCTAACTCCCTCAAATTGAAGTTCCTTTTCAATGTTACTCTGAGTCCGACAGGTACGCGAGGTTTGAGGAGCAGTATTACTTTTCCCAGAAGAGGAGAAATAATCATTTAAAACATTAGCATCTAAGCCACAATCTGGTTTCAAACTTCCATGGACCTTTAGACTTTTTAAGTTGCACCACAGCCTGTCTTATGATAGCAGTTGCTTTATTGCGAGTACTTTTATATCATTAACAGCTCGAACCGTACGGAGAGGAACATGAACATTGAATAAACTAGTTAAATTTGTATTTAAGAAGGTAAATTTTTTGTCCACAGTATCACAGAACCAACAATCATCTCAACTAACTCTTGACACGTCATTAGACAGCTCATTAACATGAATAGACTTATAATCACGACACATGAACATGGCACTAACAGAAGGACGATTAAAAAACACATTTACAGTACAAAACATTAAGTCATGATCAGATAGAAAAACTATTTGGTCAAATTTAAAAACATGATTAAGGCTAGAGGCGATAAAGTAGTCCAGTAGACTAGGATTTGAGTTATTGGAAAATCTCGTTGGTAAAAGTTTGTTCACTTTTACTAATCCAGAAGTAGATAAATGTTCACGTAATTTAACAGCATAGGAATCATACAGTAGGAGATTCACATTAAAATCACCACAAATAACATAAAATTCATAGTCAATTAAATACATAGACATTTCAGCAAAAAACGAGTCCAAGAAATTATGGGGATTATAAACGTACGACACTAACATACTTGTTATACCATCTGAGAAATCGATATAGAAATTTAAATGCCGGTTTATACGCAAAAATACTTAATGAATAATATTTATAATTTATATTATATTTTTAGCACTAAATTTGTATTTATATGAAAATAATAAAATCTAAACACCGAAATCATCTGGCCGCCCGCGTTTTCAAAGATTACATTCCAATAAAATTTTGTCCAGGTATTAAACAAATGAGTTAAACCTATTAAAATTTTTTACAATTTTACAAGTATTAAATTTTTGGTATGGAAAAGTTTCTATAAACTAATAGCATTGGTTACTAAAAACTTCCACGATTCATTATTTCACTATACGTATAAGCAAAATAGGAAAAAAGACACATGCACGAAAAATACCAGTTTTAGTACATTTATAAAAACGTGGCAACCATAACTGAGCGCGACGCACTATTACCACGACAAAATGAGACTGTGTAGTTTCAACTGTCCCGCTCTGCATCCGTTTTGCACTAGTTAAGAGATAGTTCTGATTAATATAGTTCGGAACTAGCGTTTTGTCAGACTGTCTCAAAATTTTAATGCAGGGAACATGCTTGATACAATTGGTTGCTACCAAGGCTGTACGGGTTCAATCCCCATCAGGCGGAACATGAAATTTAAGATTTTATTTAATTTTTATTTTTTTCTTAATTATGAAAAGCCGTGCAGCGTGCCCAACCCTGTATAATTTAATGTCTGACATCTGTAAGGGAAGTCAGTTGTATGCAACATTCCTTATTCCGCACCTGATTTTGCCGTAAATAAGATTTACATAAGCCCTTAAAATAAGGCCTTACATGGAGTATACTTTCCTTATAATAAGGCTTATATATCAAAGAAAATAAGCTTTATATAAGGCGCAAATTTTTTGGAGGGTAGATAAGAAAAAGATTTTTCACTGTAAGTATAGAGATAGATACAGGAGCAGTAGGGATTTGAGAAGAGATAACATAAAAAAAGTCATAAGCTGCCAGCCGCAATCCGTTCGACATCACCTTTGTTGCAAACTTTTAACGCATCTCCCTTTGAGTGAACGTACCGCGAATTGAGAAGACCGACGACAAGTGCATCTATTTTTTAAGCTGCAAGGCAAACTGAAAAGTCTCGCGGTTACTTCTAGAATTACTCTCATGAATTCGCTCATCAATGTCACGTCCAATGTCCCGATGAGTGATTCCCCTCTTTTTCGCCTTGTAAAACTTTGTCAGCGCCATGAAGAGTTGTGGCTGATCGCTCGAGGGGACGAACTTAACTATTACTGGCGTATTATTGGTATTTGCGTTGCTTTTGGGAACGCGAAAGGCTGCGCGAATGGGAAGAGTATTCAGTTGAACCACAATGTACAAATTTGATGTGGATGAGACATCCCGTTGATTTTTAATAATTTTTTTGCTGACGACTCTAGCCATTTTTTTCCATCTAACAAAACATTAACGCATAATTTATATGGAGAAAATGCCTAAAGCCGTCAACAAAAAAATTATTTAAAATCAATGCGATTTCTCAGCCACTTCAAATGTGTACATTGTTATACTAAAATTCAATGTGCTATAAAACTGACTTGTGGGCTAAGAAACACGTGACCTGAGTCTTTTGTAACCAAATCAGTCACGAACGAGTATTTAAAGTAAAACATTTTCTTTTTATTTACCAAAATAATTAAGCTAAAAGCATGTTCACATTATCGTAATTTACGGCTCATTTGCAGGGTACGAAAATAAACTGTACAAAACAATTACCGTTTGCTCATCGATCATCATATCATTTGTGGTTTTGTACAGTTTTGTACATAGTCAGAAACAAATTGTAAGATTCACCGTCATTTTCCCCAACGAGAAACGTTTGCTTTTCGTTTGTGACAATTGTACCATAGGGTACGTTTTATATGTATGCAAACGTTTCAATTACGTGAAAAATATTTTTTTCCGTAAATTTTCATATCCAATTCAATTTAAAAACACATACTACATACATACATATATTTTTCTCTGCACGATTAATTTCGTTTGTTGTTTCGTCTGTAACTACTAAACTACTGTAGTGTACTATCGCAAAGTGAACTCAGCCGTTTTGTTTTCGTATTGTACCGAACTGTTGAAGTAATAAACGAACGATAGTAACGTACAATATAGTTTATTTTCGTACACTGCTCATTTGTAATTTATAACAAATCATGCTGAAATCAACTAATTTCGCTTTGTAAAATCGGTCAATAAATAAAATAGAAATTAAATAATTTATCATAAATCAAGAACCGTATGAAGAAAAAAAGATTTTTAATTTATTTTAGCCCCCACTGTTGAGGCAATTTTAAAAAAGACCTAAAGTTATGCAACAATTTGTTTTTTGAAATCAAGTACAAATCACACAGTCGTACGTTCACGTGTTATAAAAATTATGAAAGAAAATGTGAACGTACGTGGTTTATGTGAAGTAATTTGGTCGAAACAAAGTAATTTATGTTTAATGTGAATATAGAGTAGCTACTACCCCAAGTAAATTAAACGCAAAGATATACCATTTTGTTGGTAAAGTGTTGCTGTTTGGAAAGCCCATGGACAAGACAGTCGACCGAAGGGTAATGCTATACGTTTTAGTATTTTCTTCGTTCTGATTATATAACTGCACCAAATGGTAATATTTGAGCTGTCACAATGGATTGTTCTATTAATCTTATAGTGAAATTGCTCTCCATTAATTCACATTCGTTTACCCAAACATCTTATTTACAGAGGTGTAGACCAACTACTCGCAAAAATAAAGCATTGAAATTGCTTATCGGATTGTGAAACCAATCAATTAAGATTTCAGTTTCTGTTGGCCAGTAGGGCATCAGTGAAAGCTTAAATGCAATTGAAATGGCTGAACTATGGGTAAGTATGTAAGGACTGATTTCGAAAAACTAATATTTCAATTTAAGTTGAGATACGTAAGCCTGTATTCTCCATTCAGCTAAGTCTCTTACTTATGGTTCCATAGTAGGCGACTTTATTATCGTGGTGATGTCCTGCTGCTAATGTCGGCTGTACTTAACCACCTGATCTTCATTCTGACCAGAAGAATTTAGCATCATGGCAAGCAAGATAATTCTTTAAACACCGCTTATTAGCCGATCTAGATGTTTCCGGTTTTTCTTAAGAATTCCTCATTCTCATTCTTTTGGCTGTTTTAGAATTTAGACAGCCTATGTGGTCATGAGTGTTTTTCGTTTCAGTTTTGTAATTAGGCATCTAAATAGATGGTAAATAAATTGTTATTTTCCAAGGATGAAAATTTCGATCAAAATTCTGCTTTCAAAGTCGTGGCTGCCAGCCGTATCGGATCAGAATCTTGTGATCTACACAGGCAATCTCGGCATCTCCAAAGGCAAAAATTGGCTACAACTAGTTATTTTGTTGCCGCATATACGTTTTTTCAGTGCACTTCTACAACATTCGCATTCGCATGTTAAAATTAATGCGGAAGCGAATATTCGCAACAACCCTGGTCTGAACCCGTCGACCGGGACACTTACCACCGAAATTAGAAATGAACATACAAGTGAATATGGTTCTAAAATATTCCTTATAAATACAGTTGCTTTGGTTCCAGCGTTGCATTATTTTGAAGTAATTTCTAATATTATAAGCAAGGTAGTTTTTTGGCACAATCCGTAGAGCTGAATAGTTCATGATGATGAACGTGATCATGAAATGCACAAGTTTATCTTGACTGTTCCACATATCGCACAATGCGCTCCATGAAAACAAGAATATAATTTAGGTAGGCTATTTTAAGTGAAGCCATTCTAAAAGGCTAACCCAATACGTGCTGAAAGATCCACATCTCTGCATGCTTTCTAGAAGAATTTTTCTTAATACAATTTCCGCGAATATATTTAAATATACATATGTTTATATTATTTAGAACTACAAATGAAATTAAATAAGCGTTTTAAGTCTCAGTAAAACATATTTGATATGAACCTTAAATAAATTCCTTAAAATGAAGAAAAAGAACAGCTTTGAAAGCACTGGTAGAGAAGCAGAAGCCACTCCATACAAAGAAGAAAGGAGAAAGGCGTGCCTTTCAGACAGGTCTTTGGGAAGAGATTTTAGCTCCTGAAATTATCTACTATGTAGTGCAGATGCCAGATCGAAATAAACACGATTCGAATCGCAATAAAAATAATCGATGCTGGATGAAATTGGCAAAAATTAAATCGATCTTCCAAGACCGATTCATATATTTGATCAAATAACGTCTTTTACTTAATTTTTCTAAAGAAACAATCTACGGGGATCTGACCCAACTATTGCTGTAATTTTTAAAGCATACATCGTTACCTAAATGTGAAAAGGTGAAAAGTCCATTGTTTTTTAGTTATGCAGGAGGGGCGAAATATAGATGTAGTTTCGCATTATCTGTCGTTTTGCATCAAAAACTGAACTGACCTTTAGGTAGCGTAGTACATTTTTTCATAACGGATCCAATATTCAGACTTATTCAAAAGCTATCAAGTAGGTAATAATGCGTAAATGCTTTGAAAAAAACAAACATAATAAAAAAAAAATTATGCCAATGTATCTAATGCGTTTCTTTTTCACTTATGTGCAGCATTATGCCACTTTGCGATGTTTCAAGAACTGCACTAATGAATATTTTTATGAACGTAATGCCCAACATTGTCATTAAAATTTTTGTCATTTATTGCCTAGTGGTAATTTATTTAACCCTACTTAAGGAAATGCTTAGTTTTTTTATCACAAATGAGAAAACATTGTATGTTTTACTTCGAAACTAACCACTATTTTAAAAAGTGTATATGTAATGCAATGGAGCTTACGTATATACAGGGGCGCACCCAGGAATATATTTTAGGGGGGGATTTTATATTTCTGAATATATATCACCGGAAAATACAGAAAATTTGCTTCAGATAACACGCTCTTTAAAATACATTCATGCAAGTTTTATGTACAGTATGTAATAAATAAATAAACGTTTTAAAATCCATAAACTGCACTTTTTTTACATAAGATTAACAGCACTCAAACACTTTTAACCGACTTCAAAAAAAGAGGAGGTTATCAATACGCCGGAATACATAACTTTTGACCACGTGAACCGATTTCAATAATCCTTTTTTTATTGGAAAGATGGTACCTCAAGGGTCATCCCGTAATTTGGTTTAGAGATCCGATGATTGGATCATGAAGAAATTAACGGTACCCCTAAATTTGAAGTCGGTTGCGTTCTTTCCTTAAAAACTACTTGTTTAATAAAAAGTTCTATAAACTCAAGATGCGCTTAAAAAGTACCTAATAAAAAATTTTAAAAGAGTCAGTAAAAATAAATTTATTGATTCCATAAATTTGTGTACTTTTATGTTCATTTTTTCGATTTCTGGTTTCTGGTTTTCGATAGAGATGGTGAGTTTTCACGATTGCTAAATTTTTTTACACCCGAGAGCACTTGTGCACAAGGGTATATTAATTTTGTTCACATAACGGTTGTTTGTAATAGCCAAAACGAATCGAGATAGATATAGACAAATGTATACATAAATGATCAGGACGAAAAAAGAAATCGATTAAGCCATGTCTGTCTGTCCGTCCGTCTGTCCGTCTGTCCGTCCGTCCGTCTGTCCGTCCGTCCGTGTACACGATAACTCGAGCAAAATTGAGATATCTCAACGAAATTTGGTACGTAGGTTTCCCTTAATCCAAGGTAGGTTGGTATTGAAAATGGGCGAAATCGGATTGTAACCACGCCCACTTCCCATATAACGGTAATTTCCAGAAATACGAAAACTGCGATATTTTAGTAACTACTCAATATAATTCACTCAAAATTGATATTTACAATAACTTTTAGACGAAAAATAAGAATATTATACATTTTTGGAAAATGGGCGTAGCCACGCCCACTTATGATCACATATATGTAAATCGGTAACCATTCTACCAATTTGTACCAAACTCGGTGTGGTTATTGTGCTTGCCACATATAAGCAAAACGTTGAAAATTATTGAAATCGGACTAAAATTACGGCCGCTTTTCATATAACGGTAAATTTCAGAAATGCCTGAAACTTCCATATTTCGAAATTTAAAAACGGTAATTTACTCCAAATTGATACACCCCGGCTTACCATGTAGCGGTTGCTTTCGGAAAGGTGAAAAAATATATATTTAATACTTGCGCCGGGTATTTAATGTTCGGCTCCGCCCGAACTTAGACTTTCTTACTTGTTAATATTTCGAATACCGAAAAAATTAACTGAACTCTCAAGAAAAACGAAAAATTCACATAAAACGACGGACGAGAAATGGAAAAGAAATTTTCTTCTACTAAAA
>NW_023458558.1:78076845-78082421 GCF_013731165.1 Rhagoletis pomonella | reverse complement strand
ATAAAACGACGGACGAGAAATGGAAAAGAAATTTTCTTCTACTAAAATTTCTTAAATCAGTTTGCAGCTCTCAAGAAAAAAATGCTCGTATATTTATTTCCTCATAGAAATTTACAGCAAAAGCAAAGCGCTTTTTCAGGCAACAAATTATAATAAATGTTTCTTATAATTTCCTTGAGCTGGATTCTTAGCTTTAAGATACAGTTTGTATTTGAGGTTATTAGTTTTAGGGGGGGTTTGAACCCCAAAACCCACCCCTTGTGTGCGCTAATGGGTATATACATACATATCGTCGTTTAAAGTACAAAACCGCGTATCGTCGCTCTACAATACCGCGTAACTGACATTTTGTGCCAAAAATTGTATTTGCTCACATAAGCTCTGGGCTCTATCCTTATCCATTAGTCCTGCAATATACTAGCCAGAAATGCGATTGCTTTTTAAAAAAGAGAACCATTTTGAAATATGAGTGTTTTTACTCTCTAGAAAATAATTCATGCAACCTCACCTACGCGGTTTTGCATTTTCTTGACACGCGGTTTTGTACTTTAAACGACGATATGTAGATTTGTTTGCAATACGGACGCTTTTTAGTTTTTTTTTGGTTTCGCTAACACTATATTTACTCTTTTTAGAAAAGATTTACTGCAAAACTGCATACGTACTCAATTTTTTTCCAAAAAGAGTAATTACACACATTTTATGAAATTTTGCAAAAAGTTTGGAGTTTTTTGGAGTTTTTGTTGTAGTATTAGCAATAATTTTATATAGCATTATTTCCAAGAGGCTTCGAGGAGCCCTTTAGTCGGAGGAGATAGAGATGCAGGTCACTTTGGTCTTTGCTTTCTC
Organism: Rhagoletis pomonella; assembly: GCF_013731165.1. Classification (NCBI taxonomy): domain Eukaryota; kingdom Metazoa; phylum Arthropoda; class Insecta; order Diptera; family Tephritidae; genus Rhagoletis; species Rhagoletis pomonella. Next base: position 78,081,572 of record NW_023458558.1, on the reverse strand, counting down.
AAGTTAGAAAGGTGAGAGTGTCCCATTATTTTTTTGTACCAGCTTCCAATTCAAATTTCACGGATCGAATCGGAATTAAAATATCGACAAAAAATCTAATCGGAAGGGCTCGATTAATCGATATTCGATTTAATCGATTTAAAGACGGCATCTATGTAGTATTTATGAACCCTCAGGCGCGTACCTGTTGAGGAACTTGTGTTTTTTTAGCATTTGCCTTAAGATAAAAAACAAGATTTTAACCAAATAAGCTAAAGAGAAATAAGGTAAATTAACCAGATACTTCAACTGCTAGAGTAAACGCTTCGTAAAGATTAACCGTTTTTTTCATAGCAAAATCTGCCAAAAAAGAAATGGTTTTCTGCATTGACTTAAATTAAAAAAAAAAAAAAATTTAAGGATGGATCAGTGCACCAAAATCAGGACGTCTGGCAGCCCTAAGCTACAGCCAAAATAATTATGTAAGCGTGTTTTCAAATGTTAAGTTTGAATTACAAGGAGCAAGCAATTGTCCGACAATGCGTATGATTTAAACTACTTTAAAATGCATTGGGCTCATAGAAATTAAAAGCGGTGGCCGAAATGCTGCATTTGTTTCAAAGTAATTTATTTATAGCTCCTTTTTCAATTGGATAATTTTTGAGATTGTATGCTTTATTCCGACAGAGGATGTACATTTACATTTACATAACAAAAATAAATGTATATATAAATATAAGGAGCAATATGTGAAGTATCAGCTAAGAAAACTCTTTGTTGCATGGGCAGCAGGTGATACATTTTTTTTTAATTTACTCAATTTTCTTACTTCGCGACGTTAGGCTGATAAAAGGGTTGATTGCCGCTCCTGCATCAGTGGCCTATTGTTGGAAATTGCCCTTAAGGAAAACTCACTTTTAAGGCATGCACTTAGTTATCAGTTGCTGTCCGTTTCTTCTTCGCGTCCTTCACATTTTTGATGTTGATTAATTGTGTTGTCGCGAAACAACTCGCACTGCGCCGGCCTTTTGGTTTTTCTATGAGCGGCGGTGAGTGCGTCAGAGGCACAAATCGCCACACCTTTCTCGTAAAAATGCACAACTGTGACCCTCACTTGCAAAGTTAAATTAAAAAATTTCACTGAAGTCAAGTAGTCAACAGTATTTTATTTAAGTTTGATTGACTGCGAAAACATTTGGCACTGCTGTTTGAAATATAGATGAACAAGACAATTCAGCGTGCGGCTTAAGCCTCAAGGCACTTGCAGGAAGTTCATAGCTTTAGCTGTCACTTTGATTTTATGGTCTTAAAATGTGGTTTAGCGATAAAGAAAGTTACTTGCCACAAGTAAAATTTCTGCGAAATATCAGTATATTTATCTATTTTTCAAATGCGTTTTTTGAATATAAAATAACTTTAAAAAGTTTCATCAAATCATTTTCAATCCAAGTAACTAAAGTGTAATCTAAAGTTTGCATGGTTTTTCTATTGCTCTTAATTAGAGCCCTCAAAATATGAAATATGTATTTATGTAAATTTAAATTATTCAAAATATGTATATACATACATAAATATGTATGCACTATTTACATATGTACATATTCACAAACTTGATTTTTTCTGCATTTTTTTAGCAAATGGTTCCTACCAACCTGGCATGGAACCGAAACGGCAGCGCACCGCCTACACACGCCATCAGATACTCGAACTGGAAAAGGAATTCCATTACAATCGTTATCTCACTCGTCGCAGACGCATCGAAATCGCACATACGCTGGTGTTGTCGGAACGGCAAATAAAAATCTGGTTCCAGAATCGACGTATGAAGTGGAAAAAAGATAATAAATTGCCAAATACTAAGAATGTGAGGAAGAAAACGGTAGACGCAAATGGAAATCCAACACCAGTAGCGCCGAAGAAATCAAAAAGGGTTAGTGCTAAGAAACAGGCGCAGCAACTGCAACAGACAACCCAGCAACAGTCGCAACAGCAACAACAAAAACCAGTGATAAATGAGGTAAAAGGAAATGTATTTGTTTGCATATACATATGTCTATACATTAAGGGTGTTCTCACTTTTATCATTCAAAAAAATAGTGAAGAGCAAAGCGTACATACACGTTTGTAATTGAAGCTTTGCTCGAGGCAAGGCGAATTTATACAAGGTGGTGTTGATGGCGAATTAAATTTTCGCCGCGGTACTACTGAATGTCAAAATGATGTGTTTGTTGTAAACAACGCGAATTCATTTTACAACCAACACATAATTTTGACATTAAGACGTACCTCGGCGAAAATCTAAATTCGCCATCAACACCACCTTGTATAAATTCGCTTTGGCTCGAGGCTAGTTCTTCGCTTTGCTCGCCGCATCATTATGTTTTTACCTTAAAGGAGGATCGCGGCGAATTCAACATCGATAACAAAAATTTTTTTTCCAAAATATTCTCGAACAATATACAACGGATACATTTCATCTCTCGTTTAGATTCTGGCATAGTCAATAATCATATGTTTGTCAATGTTTATGGCGAATAACCAAAACTTAAAAAAACAAAACGGCTAAGCTTTTTACGCCAGACTTTTAAATCGGAAACCGACAAAAGAGAAAAGAACGAGTCTAGAAAATGACAAACAACCAAGCAAGCAAGAAGCATAAAAAGTATTCCACCGAGGAATGCAAGGCGAATTTATACAAGGTGGTGTTACTGGCGAATTCAAATTTTCGCCGTGGTCCTTCTGAATGTCAAAATGATGTGTTTGTTGTAATATGAATTCGCCTTGTTTACAACAAACACATCATTTTGACATTCAGAAGGACTGCGACGAAAACCTAAATTCGCCAGTAACACTACCTTGTATAAATTCGCCTTGGAGGAATGCCTGGTCTGAGCCAATTCTGGCCAAATGATCAGATGTCTCATTACCAGGTACTCCTGAGTGACCTGGCACCCAGAGTAAAGCAAACTCATTATGTTTACCACCATAATTTAGCGGAGACTTGCATTTCCGAACTAGTTTGGAAGTAGTTAGAGGGCTGGCCTATGACCCAGATCATGACCCAGTCAGTTTTGGAGCCATCAGTGAAGATTTGACAATGTGTGAGGTCAGTCTCAGTCTCAGGGAACTCAACATTATAGAATCTCTTCACCAAAGGTAATGGTGGCGTACTATCCTGTAGCATTGAAAATACACAAGTGCTTAAATCTCTGCCGCCTGCAATTTCCGCCGCGCCCACTCAGTGTTATACGAACATCCATTTCCTTTTAGTCTGCAGGTGGCAAGTCGAGTCTCCCTTGTACCCCTGGGGGTACACCTGGACCGCTTTGGGAATCACTGGTGTAGACGATAGCTCGAGCAAAAATTGAGATATCGCAACGAAATTTTGTATGTAGGTTGCTCTTTATCCAAGGTAGGTTGGTATTGAAAATACTGTATCGCACGGCCACTTCACCAATCGTTACCAAACTTGGTACGAGCCTTGCCTAGGGTATAGCTAAGAAATCTGTTGAAAATCTTTGAAATCGGACAATAACCACACCCAGTTCCCATATAACGGTAATTTACAGAAACACGAAAACTGGTAAATCAGTAACTACTGAAGCTAGCTCACTTAAAACCGATTATTGTATCAACGATTTGGCATAAAATTAGATCATTATACATTTTTGGAAAAGGGATGTGGTGCCGCCCACTTATGACCACAAAAGTGGATCTCGGTAACCGATTTATAAATTTCTACCAAACTCGCTGCACTTAATAACCTCGGTACAAGAAAGAAATTATTCAAATCGGACTAAGATTGCACCCGTTTTCCGTATAACTGTAAATTTAAGATATACGAAAACTCCGAGAAAAACACCCCTGCTTATCATGCAAATGTAGTTTAGAGAAACTTGAAACGAAGATATTTGATACCTGGACGGGTCAAGATTTATATACATACTAGAGTGCCTGTTAATGTCGAAATTCGACAGTTTTTTTAGTTTTAGAAGCCTTGGAGAGGTTTTCAAACTTAACACGTAGCAAAACTTATACGGTACAAATTAAATAATCGGAAAATCTTCTGCTAAAACGTAACTAACTTTTTTTTATCTGAGAAGGTCTTTGGAGGACTTCGGCAGGACTTGGAATTGACCCGATACATTCAAGTTTATCGATAAATTTCAATGATTTGAACACTAAAATTCGATAACTTAACAAAATTTGTTAACTCGACCAATATCGATAACTGTGAAATTCGATGGCTCGATAAATTTCGTTAACTCAAAAATGTACAAACTTTGGATACCTTTATAAACTTTTGACATCTCCACATTTTTTGAAAACTATCTAAACATTTGGATAACTCGTTACACTCTGTTAAGACGATTAAATTCGATAAGCAGTGATAAATCGATAAGCTTATATAACATTGAAATTTCGATAAATCGATATATTTTGAAAATTCCATAAACTTCGATTCGTTGAACCAACCAATTTCAGTAGATCAATAATTATCGATAACTCTGTAAGTTGAAAGAACTCCATGCATTACGACACTTCGAAAATTTCGTTAAGTCTATAAATAATGATAATTCAATAAATATCGATAACTTGATACATTTCTTTAACTTGACAAATTTCGTTAATCCCACACGTTTTTATAGCTCGATAACTATCCGTAAATTTGGACAACTAAGTTTCTGTGTTTATAAATTACCACAACTCAGTAAACATTGATCAGTTTGAATAATTCGATGCGTTGC
>NW_023458558.1:78072369-78076745 GCF_013731165.1 Rhagoletis pomonella | reverse complement strand
TCTTGACACCAAAAGGTCCCACGGTGCGATGTAAGTGTTTTTGTTTGTTAATCTACAGCAGTAAATTTAAGTCCCCGATATGTTGTCTTTGACGATAAAATCGGCACATTTTTACTGCCGCTAGCTCCCGAACTATAACAATTTATAATCGTTGCTTTGCAGCGATATAACTTCTCTTAAATTATATACATATGTATGTATAAATATGGGGACGTACTGAACAGTTTGAGTATGCAGATTTTGAAGTAAAACTTCTTTAGCGGCGGTTGGTTGGTTGGGTTTAAATTGGCAAATTCAACGAAAATTTCACACGGAAATGGTGCAACGGAAATGGTGCAACCGAAATCGTGCAACGGAAATGGTGCAACGGAAATGATGCAACAGAAATGGTTGGGGCTGAAACATGTGCTAATTGTGTGTATGCATATGGTATTAATTTAACAAAAGTTTGCTAATAAAAGGTTAAAGAATAGAAAAAGACCAATACAAGAATGAAAGTAAAGGTGACTACGTACATAAATAAAGAAAAGTATAAAAGCAAAAGTAAAAATAAAAACAAAAACAAAGATGCGTAAAGATAAAGGCAAAAATGAAGACCAAGGTAATTTTAAACACTTTACTTATATATATAAGTGCAAAAGTGAAGGGGAATATTTAGATGAAGAAAATGATAAACATAAAAGTAAAGACAAAGAGAATACCGATGAAAGTAAAGATGAAGATAGGGGAGGAAAGATTAAAACAAAGGTAACTAAAGAGGAAATGATATAGGGAGAGACACACAGACTCAATCTGGGAACTATTTTACGATTTTAGAGAATTTCGGGATTCTCGGGACTTATCGATAAAATAATCGATATTTTTATCGGTTTTGTTATCGATAATTATCGGTTGTCTATCGATCTCTTTATCGAAATTTTTATCGATGTTGTTGTCAATTTTACTATCGATATTTTCGGAACTTATCGATATAACAATCAATATTTTTATCGGGTTTGTGATCGATATTTTTAACTATTTTGTTGGCGATATTTTTATCGATTTTGTTATCGACATTTTTATCGATATTTATCGATTTTTCGATTTGTTATCGATATTTACCGGTTTTGTTATCGATATTTATAGATTTGGTATCGATTTTGTTATCGATACTTATCGATTTTGTTTTGGATATTTTTATAGATTTTTTATCGTTTTTGTTATCGATATATATCGATTTTGTTATGAATATTTTCATCAATTTTTTATCGTTTTTGTTATCGACATTTATCGATTTTTTTATCGATTTTGATATCGACATATATCGATTTTGTTATCGATATTTATCGATTTTGCTATCGATATTTTTATCGATTCTGTTATCGATATTTTAATTGATTTTATTATGGATATTTTTATCAATTTTGTTATGGTTATTTTTATCGATATTTTTATCGAGTTTCTCGTTATCGATTTTTTATTGGATGTTACTATCGATTTTGTTATCGAAAGAGTATAAATATAAAAATGAAGATAAAGAAAAACATAAATGTAATTAGAACGAACAGGGGTAGAGGTAGGGATCTAGATAGAAAAAAGATAAAAATATAACCTTAAGCAAAAGCAGATGAGTGTATGTATGTATGTATATTGGTTATGAAACAAAATAGATATGTATGTAACGTAAGTTTCACTTCTCCAGTGTGGCCCAGGCGCACTTACTTTTCTTTTATGCAGGTATATTCATGTATGGTTTTGTTTTGTCACACCATGTAATAAATAAAAAATTCATTAAAGGCCGTTAACTTATCTATTTCAAAGTATAGTTAAATCATTAATTAAACTTAACTACAGAAAATTCTGTGTAATTTTTATGTAGTAAAGTTTAACTACTGATTTTACTAAAATTTAAATGAGATATATTAGCAGCCTCGAATATGTTATTTTTATTATAGAAATTTATATACGCCATGTGTTTTCTCCAATCTGCTGTCCGGTCTATAGATTTATCAAAAACCTCAGATTGGTTCTGTGTTACAAAACTTTCGCTTAGAAGACACAAACCTAAAGACAAAGTAATAAACAATTGAACTATAAATTTATTTATAGTTTACCATTCAATCCATTTTCGCTCATTCAACTGCAGCCAGGGTTTTACCCTTTTTGAATGGAAGTGCTTTGAAGTTAGAGAGAATAACATGATACAGAACCAGATGATCCACATATCCACATTTTACATCAATTTACTAATTATTTTATTAGCATTGAGTGTATGATTTGTTATATAGTAGTATATAGTACACTTGAAAGTTAGGAGAGGGGGTCGAAAGTGCTGATCGAATGAATTTTCATTTGGTATTGTGGTGCTCATTCGATGAAGAATAGCGCCATTGTGAATTTCGCTCGTTTAGGTTGTTTACAATAGTATATTTTCACCGCTGAGAAGCTTTGTTTACAAATCGAGCAAACTAAATAGTGTGCTTATACATACATATGTATATATGTAAATTTGTACAAATTAAAATGAAATAAAAAACAAAGCGGAGTTCTGGTTGACCGATTCGTCAGAGGATGAGAGCTTAGAAAACTGGCCAGGAGCAGAAAACGTTTAAGAGAGTTTAAGTGCAGTCTTTCGAATATATTTTCGCAAACAATATATTTAAGAAATTTTGTGATCTAAATCTAACAGAGCATTGGGATTTTCTTTCATAAGTAAAACCAGAATTTCGAGCTTGTGTTTAGTATTCACGACGTTAGAACTGCAAAAAATTAATAAAAATTTTTTAAAATGAGTGTCTAGCCGCCAAAAAGTAAGAAAACAAATGCAAAATCATACATTTTTCACAATTTTCTAACACTTTGCTACACCAACGAAAGCAAAATTCTGTTCGACAGAAAATTCGATACTCAACGAAAATTTCGACACGAATTTCACTTTCGATCTTCGATAGCAAGCGAAGATCGGAAATCGAATGCAACTCATAATAAGGGCCTAAGACATACATATTTAATAAAATTTCGTAGAATATTTTAACCCATTAGCTTCCGCCTAAAAGGGTCATTTTGACCATTACTTCAAGAAATCCCGCAAAAAGCAAATTTCGGAGGTCGTTAGAGGATTGATATATTATAGAAATTTTTTTCACGGAGAATTTTACTAGGGGTTTTCTTAGGCAACGAAAAAGTCTCTATAAAATTAAAAACCTAAAGTTTTCATGTCTCCGTCTAACCCGCGGTTTTCACCCCACGTCTTTATACAAATATGAAAAACACTTTAAGTAAAGATGTTATACTCTCTGCTCTAATTTTACTATAGCCGTGATAGCAGCATATGGTAGGACAGCTTTAAAGCTTGGGTATTATGGAATGAAATGCAATAATAACTTTTTGGCACTGCAGCAGGTGTTTTTATTTAGGTCAAAATATCTCCAATAAATTATATAATAGAATAAATACTATATAATTTCTTACGAATAATAACTCTAATATGATTTCACAGCATTTTTTTAATACTTCAAAGTATCTATTAACATAAACGCATTTTCCAATACATATATCATATATTTTATTTTTCGATAAGGTTTCGGGTTTTACTTTAAGGCATTTATTGTTTATTGTCATTTCAGGCATATCAAAAGGAATTAAAGTCATGTGACTTGTGGTTCCGAAGTTATGGCTGATAAAAAATTCCACGCCTATGTTATGTGCCAGGCCCCCATTTACAAACTCATTTATATAAACCTTACTATAAGCACCTATCATTGATATGTTTGCATACCAAATTTAAATTTTATGTGACTTATGGTTCCGAAGTTATGGCTGATGAAAAATTTGCAGGCCTATGGGAGGTGCCACGCCCCGCGCAAAATTGAAACCATATTTGCAAACAAAACCATACCTATAACCTTCCCGGGGTAGAAACAAATAAGTGTGCAAAGTTTCGTGCGATTCCGTGTAGTGGTTCAAAAGTTATAAGGTAATAAACAAACAGATATTCACATTTATATACATATGTATATGTATTAGAGACGGGCACGGGCCGGAATATTTGCTGTCAGCACGAACTCGTGCGGGCCTGGGCATTCAGTAAAATTTCATAAAAGCATGAAAAGGCACGAAAAAGCCCGTTACTAATACTAAAAATTTAGATGAGCTTTAGTTTTTATTCAAAAAAATAGTACATATTTAAAACTCTTTTGATAAGAGAAAAGCAAAAAAAGAAATATTTGGAAACCGATAGAAAATATATGATACTTAGTAGTTTTGTCTACATATATATCTGTACATAAAATACCTTCCACTTTTTCTACTACCCAGAAAATATATTATAAAAATCTTTGATGTAAAATATTGATTTGCTTAAATAAATATACATATGGACATAAACGCAAAATTAA
>NW_023458558.1:78066260-78072269 GCF_013731165.1 Rhagoletis pomonella | reverse complement strand
CTGGTCTGACATACCGTGCAGATTGTAGGAGGAACCAGGAGTTGTTGGCGGTGGCGTGTGGGTCGTGGTGCGGCTGTGTGTGTTCTATGGTCTGTCGTGGCTGTGGTATGGTCTGTGGTGTTATTATGTTGTTGTGCTGTGGTGACTGTGTGAGGCTGCTCTGGTGGACTGAGGATTGCCGTGGAGGCTGCTCTGTTTGAGCAGCAGTGGGCCACATACGACGTGGTCCACTGCCGATGTGTCCGTAGTCCTGAGCAGACTCTGAGGTGACACCACCCCTCGCAAGCATTGCACTTGACAGAGGTGGAGTTGTGGTGTAGTCGTCTCTGGCATACAGAGCAGGTGTAGGTTTCTGGCCCTGGGTTTGACACGATGCCAGCCCTGAGTAGGAGAAAACGTAGCGAATGGTGCCCTATAGACGAACAACTTCTGAGATACTTCGCCGACCTAAACGGGGTTAGATCGCCGAAACAACAGCCCTTGGTCGGGTAAAACCCGAGTCATTCCGGTACGTAGAACCGGCTGTCGTGGGAATGCAAAATGGCGGATTCATAATGGCCGCTGTGTACGTTTGAAATAATCCGATTTTTACCAAAACTATGGTAGTTAAATATAAAAGGTCATGTTTTCTGCTTTTTTGTTATAAAATGTGTTGTAGCGGTTAACAATGCGCGGTACCATTCCCCAGGGTCTGGATTCCAGCCCAGTTTCCAGCCAACACCAACAAATAAAAAACTAAATTTTTTTTCTAATAGTCCGAGTGTATTCAGCCATGGGCAACATAAAAATACAATCGCCGTTCGGACTAGGTCCCCAACATCAAGGCGCACGCCACAAATCGGAGCAGAAGCTCGGAGAAACTCTAGCGAAGTTTGTTTGGTTTTAATAATTTTGGTGCACAAATTTACACGAAAATTGCGGAATTTTAGATGAATCAATAAACATACATTGAGGAAAGAAACGCGTAAGAAAAATGAACATTTTTTATTTGATTATCGTATAAAAATTTTCGTATTTAAATATGTATAAAAAAATAGTAGAATCAAATAATAACGTATATAAATCAAGTGAAAAGTGTTCAAAAGTATTGTATGTATAATACAAATGTTCAATTTAAATACGCCCGTATTAAAATGAAGCATTTTTCACTGCACGGATAGCGTTTTACACGTCTCGGATGCTTTTTCATGTGTAATTAAGAAAGTATGTATATACCCTGCAGTAAAATTTAGAGACAGTCTGTTAAAGCGCTAGTTCCACTCTATACATTCCAGAACTATCTCCGAACTAGTGCAAAACGGCTGCAGGGAGGGACAGTTGAAACTTTTGGTGTGGTAGTTGCGCTCTGTTGAAAAGTAAATGCACAAATTATCACTTCTCGTACAATACTAAAACAGCTCAGCGGGAAGACCTCCGACTCCAACATCGTTGGTCGCGAGTTCAAACCGCGGTGGAGGCAGTTGTGATTTTCAGATTTAATAAATTTAAATTGTTGAGTTCCGCTTAAAAATTTTAGAGAACATGATCAAATTTAATATAAATAAAATAAAAGAATAAAAAATAAATAAATAAAATGCAATCTGTAAAAGAACAGAAAAAATTCAAAATATCAAAGAATCTGATAATCAAAATTTTTTTCATAAATAACCTATTGTCGCAGATCTGTCCAAAACGGAAAAAGTTCAGAAAAGAAAAAATATCCAGTTATTTGGTTTAAAAATGTTTTCTCATAAAAAAACTTATTGGCCCAGAACTGTTCCGAACTAGTTCCAAAGTTCTGCAGAGGTGACAATTTCCACTTCGTAGGACATCGCCATGTAAAAACAGACAGTTGAAAGCATTGCGTTGGGATAGATCGAGAACCAGTACCGCCTCTTAATGAGCTAGTTCTGCACTAGTTCTGAACTAGCGCAATTTCCTGCAGGGTATGTATACCAAACATGCACAGCGGTGACAACACATACACACATACATAGTACATCCCTGCAGAAAATCTGACTAGCTCAGAACTAGCGTAGAACAAGACTTTTTGCCGACAGTACTTGTTCTAGCAATACCCAAGCAATGCTTTCAACTGTCCAGTTTTACACGGCGATGTCATTGGCGGTGGCAATTGTCGTTCAGTGCATTACTTTGCAACTGGTTTTTAACCGGTTCCGTTTTGGACATTTTTTTTATAGAAAACGCTGTTTAAGATTCCATTTTTAATACTTTTTTCGTTGATTCTTTTCTGTTACAGATTCCATTTTTGTATATTATTTTTTTTATTAAAAAAAATGATGTAAGCTGCACGCAACAATTTAAATTCATTAAATTTTAAAATTCACAACTGCCTCCACCGTGATTTGAGCTCGCGACCAACGATGCGGAGATGTCGGAGGTCCTCTCGCTGAACTACTTCCGTATTGTACGAGTCCTGAGCATTTACACCGCAAGTTTCAATTGTCCCACTTTGCATCCGTTTTGCACTAGTTCAGAGATATGTAGCGCTTTGCCAGACTGTCTCTAAATTTTACTGCAGGGATGTTTATCTGCACAAATGCAATGCAAACATTCCATAAAGATGCAACTCTGGGACATGTACATAATAGCTACTTTTAGATGAAAGATACAATTTAAAAAAATAATTAATTTAATACACCTGACGACTTTGGGCGCATTGAGCTTCTCAGCTCAAATTCTGCATAATTTCTCGTTGTGAGAGTCATACAAAAACTGAGTGGTTTTGCAGTATAGAGCACTTCAAAATAGGCAGCTACTTAGCGTCAGCAAAGTTAACGGTATAAAAGGGCACGGCGAAGTAAAAAAATGCGTTGGCGGTGCCTCACAGATCAGTTGCGCCCGATTGGGATCAACTTGTCAAATAACGTTAAATTACAGGCATCTAACCCTAATTTACTTTTCATGCAAATATAGGTTCGAGTATTTTTTATGGAGTATGAAGTAAAGTGTTTTGTGATATAATATTACTTTCCATTTTGTGAATTTGGTCCAAGGTCTAATAAAACAATTGCATGTACTATTTAAAAAAAAAACACAGGATGTAAAGTTATACCTTGGGTTTATTAATGCAAGATATACATATATAGGGTTCGAACGATACTATCGATATTGAGTAAGTATCGATACTGAGGGTATAAAAATGAGTACTTTAATACTCGATACCTTATTTCGTGATTTTACTCGATACTTTGCAAAGTACTCGTAGTATCGAATACTTTTTAAAACGCACACTTTTTAAATTTTTTCTTCCATTGCTTTCTTTGCTTTTATGGATTACTATCATTCAATTTTGTTCTATCACTTAAACTAAACTGAAATTGCGTGTATTCTGTTGTATAACATAAACCAAATAAGTGAAAGTTTAGTGGCCTTATTCATAAAAAATAAAGTAGGTTTAAAGAGCTTAATAAAATGACATTTTCATACATATTTCAGTTTATAAACCTTTTTTATTACTTTAAGCAAAGTTCGCGAAAATGCAGATTTTTTAGAAACTTTTTGGGAATGCAGTTTTGTAACCTATTCAAATTTACGTGTAGCCTACTACCGTTGACTTTTAATTCAAACTTGCACATTATTGTACTAAAATTGAATAGGCTACAAAAATGCATACTAAAAATTTACAAAAATTTCTTAATAAAACTTGAAATTCGTGAAAGTACAATTAACGTTAAAATTACTTCTAACGTGAAAGTAAGTTCAGCAATGAAATAAAAATCAAATATTTTAAATTTCTATTGTTTTAATTTCAGGAAATAACTAGATATACGATTGAAGAATAAAATAATTTTAGTATCCCAAAAAACGTATTTTAATGAGTCCGATACTGAGTAGTATCGATACTTTTTCCCTGATACTTTTAGACTATCGATACCATGAGCTCGATGCCAGAATGAGTACCCAGTATCGATACCAAAGTCTGAAATTTCGAACCTTATACATATAAATACTAATTTCTTGCTTACAATGTTGGTAAAATGAAGGATGTAATTAAGTAACTTAACAACTTATTCAGAATTTTTATTGTAATAATTTAAATTGCAAATTCAATTTTGCGCTTTCCTTTTGCGAATCTTTTTATTATCCTTTCTGTGTTAATTGCAATATCTAAGTGTACATACGTGCAAAACTTCATCCATGGTACTACGTTTTTAACCGGCGAAGGGTTGAAAAACTTCTTTCGGAAGTAGCGTTACTAGCTGGAAGCGTGACCAGAATGCGGAGAAGTTTGTTAATCAATCGTCGCATGGGTAAAAGATTGTCGTAAGCGTCATACGCTCGTGCGTAACATACAACAATCTTTTACCCAGATGACGCAATGGAAAAGCATACTCTTCGCATTTATCAAGAACTTCTGCTGCTGATTTTGGGATTGGCTTTTCGCTTTCCTTATTTCTCCATCGTTCCGCACTTCTTCACAAATATCGAAATACTGAAACCTTATTTGTATTCAATTGTAATGAGTCGCGACTCGAATTTACACAATAAAAATATTGTCCTTCGTATTAGAGATGGGCGCGGAATAGCGGGATCCACGAAACCCACGGTACTTATTTAAAATTGGCCGGGACGGGTAGTATCGGGTAGATCTGTAAAAATATGGTGGACGGGACGGGACAAAAATCATTTCCCGACACTCCCTATAAAACCGCAACCTCCGCAAAGTCACAAAATCTTCCTTAAAAACGATGTTTGAAATATGCACTTTTAATGTTTTATTGAGACGAAAACGAACAGCAAATCAAAACAAAATAATTGGAAGATGCTAGATTTTTCATTATTATTTTTATTATTTCAGATTAATTTGAAAAACCCACGGGACCCGCGGTTCAATTCTGAAAAACGTCGGGATCTGCGGGGTCGGGATTAAATATTTAGTCCCGTGCCCATCTCTACTACATACTCAAGAATTTTCTACCAAAAATGAGCTACGCGAACGATGCAGACAAGTGTGCACGCCGCACATTCACGAGGTGGGGCCTTCAGCAGTACCGCTATTTTCCTTGGCAAATTTGATAGAATCAGCTATTTGCGTGACGTCAACAGAAATGATTTGTTCTCGTACAGTAGTTATGATAATTGTAATAGTAAAATTTGTTTACTCTCAAAACAAGCAGAAGGACCAGCAAAACATTGGCGTAAAATAGTTACTGCTGATTTCTACTAGCTTGGCGGTAATGAACGGCTATGAAAATTATTTTAATTTTGATTATATTTTTCAAGTCGTTAATATTTTTATGCGCATACAAATGTCTGGTTACACAGTTGAAAGTGAAATTTCCTATATTCGTGCACCGCGGAAATAGACAAAAAGTAGTATCAGAAAGTTCGATTTGACATACATACATACATTCATAGTGTCTACATACCCATTGTTTTAACTTTTCACGTTGACGAAGAGTTTTACACGATTTTTTATTCTATAAATAATCTTGTGCAAGCCTAAAAAATGGTTACGATTAAAGATTAAAATAAAATTAAAACTTACAAATTTTTTTTTTAATTTCTCATTTGAGGTAATATATTTTATCCGAAATTTTGCTTTTTCGCCCCCATCGCCACAATGAGTAAACAAAAAAAATCAAACCGTACATAGCTATGTCTTACGTCAGTATTTAGATAGCGTAACAATGAAAAAGTATGTTCTACATACCTACTTTAGATTACAATGTCCATTAACGTATGTTTGAAAACTGTTATATTTTGGAATACAATACCACAATTTTAGCAACGACGAAAACTCTACTTTACGAAAAGTTGAGAGCAAATTGCTAGCAACAGTCATTTCGATCTCTTGTCCCACTAAATGCCTAAATAGAATCGATGCCGTAGAGCCCTCTTGAAAATAAATATTAGATGGTTATGCATACGAATTTACCAAATTTTGTTTAGACCTTCGGCCAGGTTTTTCGAAAAATTGGCCACTGTGCGCTGGAGAAATTTATCACAAATGTGTGAACGAGTTTCCATACAGTTGATTTACAAAGTTCACACAATAACAATAAA
>NW_023458558.1:78062697-78066160 GCF_013731165.1 Rhagoletis pomonella | reverse complement strand
CGAGTTTCCATACAGTTGATTTACAAAGTTCACACAATAACAATAAAAATTTTACTAGCAGAAATTAGCAAGAGAGCCAAAAAAATAAGAGCGGTAGAACGAGAGAGAGCTGCTAGTTTCTGCTGGCTTTTTGGGTTAAGAAACGCTTCCCAGCAGAAATTATTGATAATTTGTGATAATTATCTGTTAAGAAACAATGCTAATGCCAATGAATGCAATTCTCGATAATGGATGGCAGTCCAAAAGGCCTGTGTGCCCAACTTAGGTTCATAAATTAGCATTGTTATTATCTCCATATGTCGAGTAGGAGGAGAGGGTCGATTTCCATATGGCAACAGGAAGGGGCCAATTTAATAAAGTGCCATGTCAGTGAGAAGATACAGTTCAAAGAAAATTAAAGACAACCAGAAATGCTGCATTCGATTTCTTTTACCTATGTACCTTAGGGCGGGTAAATTTTTTTTCGACATCGTTTTTTACAATTCGGATTCTACATAAAATTCTAAGAAAGAAAGACCATAGCTCTAAAATTAATTTCGGGTCTGCGGAATTTTAAAAGACGATATCTTTAATCAATACTAAGTTAGTATGCAGATTAATATATACTAAAGTTTTACGATTTTTTTTTTTAATAATAACTTGTGCTTGGGAATTGTTTCATACAACAAAATAATTTCTGAAATCTATACTAATATGTACATATCGATAGCTTAGAGTGAAAAGTTGCTAAGTCCACTTTTTATGAAAACTCATATTTTGATATAGGAGGCTAAAGAAATTGAATACGCATCGTTTCGAAAATTATAAAGGTACTTGTGTTATTTTTTCCTCTTCATAAGCAATAAAAGGAAAATTTGCTAAGTCCAAAAGGAGCACCACAAATCCAATAAGGCCAAAATAATACGACATCTTTTAATAAATATCGAATCCTTCTGATTCTTATGGAGTTTTGCTTTGCTTTAAACGCAAAATGTTTGATTCAAAGTATTGGGAAATAGATAAGAAAATGGCTATAGGAAGGTTTTTTCCTCTCCTGTAAAATTTTTAAAATGGGACTTTGCAACTTTTCTTTCTAAGCTAGCGATATATATTTTAAAAGCCATATTTTCTGTTCACACATCTCGACAACGGCTCTACCGATTTTTTTGAAATCTTGGACACCTACTGCAGACTTTCAAAGGATGGTTATAGGCTGAAAAATATTTAGATATATAAAGGGGGCGTGGGACCTCTCATACAAACCGAGTTTTTCAAACTGCATAAACGATATTTCACATATGGATTAATAGTTTAGGAGCTAATCATTGACCTCTCATACAAACCGAGTTTTTCAAACTGCATAAAAGATATTTCACATTCTGCATTCTGCATAAACGATATTTCACACATGGATTAGTAGTTTAGGAGCTAATCATTGATTCATCGGCAATTTTGCATAATTAAAAACAAATTAAAAAAGTTACTTTCGGTAAAAATATCAGCATGAAAGATGAATTTTTGCACGTCAAAGCATGATTCTTCATTTATACAATAAGGGGAGCACTAAATTGGATACTAAACGTAGAAGTTATGAGTAATACAAAAATTTCTTTACAAATTTATGATTTGCATATTATTGAGTACACACTAGAGATGGGCATGGGACTAAATATTTAATGCCGATCCCGCCCATCCTGAAATTCGACTTTTAAGTCCCGAACCCGCCCATCCCGACGTTTTTCTGAATTTTACCGCAGGTCCCGTGCGTCCCGATATCTATCTTTAAAGCAGGCTACAAACGGACAACAAATTGAAACGATCGGTTGAGATTTCAACGTGTGTGCGTGGTTTGCAAACCGATCGAAAGTTGACATAAATGTTCATGTCTTTCAAATTAATTTGAAATAATAAAAATAATAATGAAAAACTGGCATCTTCCAATTATTTTGTTTTGATTTTGTGACTTTGCGGGAGTTGCGGTTTTATCGGGAGTGCCGGGAAAGGATTTTAGTCCCGTCCCGTGAACCATATTTTTACAGATCTTCCCGGTACCGCCCATCCCGGCCAATTTTAAATCAGTATCGTGGGTCTCCCGGGTCCCGCTATCCCGCGCCCATCCCTAGTACACACCTTTTACTACAATTTTGAATCTATCTCTTATCTATATCTCAGAAATGGTAATCCTTAGGAAGGAAAATGTTAGAACAGTTTTTATAGATAATGGTATGACCTACAATTTCGTCTCACCTATTTTTATGAGACACCTTACCGTTTTGCTGGAAAATTCAAAAAATTAATTTATGTGACTTTTGACCTTGAATAACTTTTTTTGCAGACGTGAGATCGGTTTGGAGGTGTTTCGTATTATCACGTGATTTGCTTTAACCTCAATAATAACCACATTTCCCTTTCTATTAAATATTTTGCATATGGCAATCATATCAGCTGACTGAGAGCGTAGTCGATAAATATGTATATATGTATTTATGTAAAAAGTTTCAAAATATAACCGAAAACTTGCAAGTCGTGTCGCGTAGAACCCATTCCAATTTTTATTCAAACTCTTCCTATGATTTAAGTTCAAAAAGTTATGGTGAAATGAATTCCAATCTTCACTTGCAGCTATTTCGTGCATATGTTGCACGACATACAAATAAAACAAAAGCAGCGTGCCAGGAAAGTACAAACATCTTCTGGAGAGATGCTAAAAAAACTTGTACAGACAAAACTGATTTCGAAAGCATTATTTTAAATAAAATTAAAGAGCTAAAGCAGTCAACGACAAAAGTTAAGATCGCCAATATTGCCCAGTACTTCCAACACCCCAATGAAAAGGTGATGACAGATTTTAGTTTATTAAAAGTTTGTAATAGTAATGCATTATTGTATTATGCATTTCAGAACAATAATAAAGAAACGCCTCAACTGAACGATAGTTCTACCCCCGCAATTGAACCCGACTGCAGCCAGAGTGAAACCGCAGACGTAGTTCAAAATAGCAAGGACTCTGAAGAGTTTACTACGCCAATTTGTCGTAATACCCCAGCGCAGGATGTTCTGCGGAATCAAATTTCTTTACTGAAAGCTGAATACAATGCGGCATTGCTCCGTGGAAAATCAAACGAAATTTCTAAAATCAAAAAACGTATTGAGTCTTGTAAAAAACATCTCCGAAGAAAAAAGCTTCACGCTATTCACTCCAAAAAGCATAGGTTAACTCTTAAATCGAAACTAGCAGAAATAAGTGCAAATAATGTCGACGCAGCCAATGTAACACATAGTACTCCAGGCCGTCCTCGTATTGAATGTAAGCAGCCTGAGTTACTCAAAACAATTGTCGACATAGCCATGTTTGGTGCTTCTGCCAACGAACGTCGGCGAAGTGAAATTGTACGGAGTTGTCAAACCTTAAGCGACCTTCATGAAAAATTGTTACATCTCGGTTACCAAATATCTAGAAGCGCGACATATTTGCGATTAATGC
>NW_023458558.1:78061359-78062597 GCF_013731165.1 Rhagoletis pomonella | reverse complement strand
TTTTATTAAGTCGTGTTAATTGATTTTACAACTTCGTGCCACATGTTACCGCTGTGATGTTCGATACGCCAAAACTGTCAACGGCCTTAATCTAGTTCGTTAGCCACTACTTCTTAGAGCTTGCCAAATATTTGTTACTTATGTATTTGCTGATATACATATGTATACATATTTTTATGTATGTATGCATATATGCATGTACATGTATGTACATTAGGGCGGGTCAATTTGTATGGATCGATTTTTTTCGACATCGTTCCTAGCAGATTTGGATTTTTCATAAAATTCTAAGAAAAAAAGTCCTACAGACCATAGCGCTAAAGTGAATTTCGAGCCTGCGCAATTTTAAAAGAAGATATATTTAATTGATGCTAAGGGGGCGTTCAGAAATCACGTGATCATTTTTTTTTACATTTTGGGACTCTTCCCCCCCATAGTGATCTATGGTGATGTTATGCGAAACCCCCCCCCCCCCCCCTCCGCGAAAATCGCGTGATTATTTACTGAGAAATCAAAAGGTTTTTTTGCTCTAAGCAGAAAAATTAAAATTTTCATGTAACACTTCATTTAAATAAATACAATAAATACGTAAAATAAAAAGTACAAAAATTCATTTGAGTTAAGGTAGTGCGTCTTAGCCAGGGAAACATTTTTTAAATAACCTGATTATGCATCAAGCCATGGGTTTGCACATACGTCAGTTACACTAACAATAGAGAGCTTCTCATCTATAGGCGCTGGCTCTACGTCATCATCAACAATATCGTTTGCATCGTGTCACTCGACCACATTTGTTCCGTCACTTCCATTTAAAATACACAGAACTTCAGCTGGACTACGATTAAGGATCCTTAACGAACGTATTGGTTCAAAATTTCTTTTCTTTTTATGCAAAGACTGAAGATGATTATGCAGACCTTTTTTTGAGCTGAAGTATAGCTGACAGTTAATGCACATGCGTTCGGTGATCAACCCTTTTATGGTTGGACAAAAGAAGTCGTAGGCCATTTTATTTATATCAAAATTTAAATGTTTCGATCCCAACGACAGTCTTAAAAGTAAAGGCGCGAAATGTTTTCCATCATGCGCGTCAGGTTTTCGGACAATTAGACCACTAGGTGTTTGCAGAAGAGGGTATGGAGGAGGTAAAAAGCGGTGATGTAAAATTTGAAGTAGCGAGCTCCGCATTTGTCCACAGCAATCGATATTAGTGCATTTAACTATTTGAAGCATATACT
>NW_023458558.1:78055397-78061259 GCF_013731165.1 Rhagoletis pomonella | reverse complement strand
TGTAATTTAGTATTTTTTTATTTGTTTCAATCAAGCCTTTTTACCTGTTATTTTTAAGTTAGTAATAGGGCTTAGTTGTTAAAAATATATTAAGCCATATTGAAAATATCGCCAAACCTATCCTCATTACCGCTAATATAGCTAGACTTAAATAAAGTGCCTCCGAAATAAAAAATAATTTGAAAACCTTGTTTTACGCGAGACTGGCGACTGGGTTAACTTGTTAAATAAGGTTGAATTAGCTACAAAAAAGTAGCATGATTTTTTCAAACAGCGGCATTTTCGGGGTTTCCATATTAGCAATTCAAAAATTTTGAACAGAAAGAGTATATTATAAAGTATGTTCACATTATCGTAATTTACCGGCCATTCATAATTCATAAAAAAATAAAGCTGAAATCATATAATTTTGCCATGTAAAATTAGTCAGTAAATGCGAAATTCGCGAAAATTCAACCAGTTTCAAAAATTTGCTATCAAAATTTAAAATTTTTTAATCAAATTTTTTAGAAAAGCTTTGGGCATGCATTTTTATAGCCAATTTAATTCCAGTATAATAAGGTGCAGGTTCGAAGTTGTGCATTTTCTTCGATATTTAATTACAAGTTTTTTAGAACATAAATAAGTATTTTGTATGAAAGAAAATGGTAAACGCCTCCAACCAAAAACGATCACCAAAAGTAGCGCGAATTTTAAGGTACTTCAAACGTTCACTTTTTGTAGTGAGATTGAGTGAGCTATAAAACTTCATACCAAAAAATTTTCTGTCAGCCTGGTACAACGCAGCCATGTTTTACCCGGTGAAGGGTTGAAAAGCTTTTTTCTAAAGTATCGTTACTAGTTTGAAGTGTGGCTAGAATGCAGAAAAGTTTGTTAATCAATGGAAAAAAATATTCGTCGCAGTTACCAAGAGCATCACGTTGCACACAGGAGTATTTGTATAATAAAACCGGTCAAATTTCAGATTTATCAACTTTGATAAAATTCTCATTAAACATATTATTATTCTCAGTGTAATTAGACTTTTAATATTAAAATTTTACCTCGAAAATAATCCGAGTGAGGGTGGAATCACCCTACTATGCATGTATGGATATTTCTACATATGTATCTATGTATGTATGTATATTTAAATACATATCCTTTTTTTGCCAATTAGTTAAATTTGTATAATCGATCAGAGCCGAACCGGTTTTGACTAAAAATCATGTTGTTTCAAAGCGCAGATTGATAGGAAGAGTCAACTAAATATGGTTTTCTCAACACAACTTTTAGCAATATTTAAAAAAGGGAGAAATATACAATAGCGTGGGCCGAAAATCCGCTTTTTTATTTAGAATTTTGATTGGTAATAGCAAAAATATGCTTCATTATGCTCTAAAAAGTCTAGACTCACTCAAGCCCATCAAATGATCTCAAAAAATAAAAATTAATTTTTTACTAATAATTTGGTTTATGGACCGTTTCGTAGAGAATCGAAATAAGGTAAGAAACATTTTTTTTACCACTTGAACTTTGATGGACTTGGACGAGCCTAAGATATTGACCAAAAATTTTAGTCTTGCACACAGATTTTTTTAGAGCATAATGAACCATATTTTTGTTATTACCAATCAAAATTCCAAAAAAGCGGATTTTCGGCCCACTCTAATATACAATGAGCTTTATAGTGAGCCTTATCGTGAGTTTTGCCCGAAAACATATTCGCCCGATTTTTTTTTCATCCGTCCATAGTGAATACACGGAAACGGAAAGTGGCTGATTATCAATAAAATTCAATGTAGTTATGTATGTATATTTTATTTTAATACAACTAATTAGTAGAGTGAGTGCAGTAGGTTATGGTCGTTGTTCTGGTTATGCAGTTACAGTTCCATCACCAAACTCAATCGAGACTCTTTCGTCCCTTTCGCGCACGTTAGGGAATGTGAGCTACCTATGTATATGCGAGAAGAGCAAGAGTAGGAGCTTGGGTGGGTCACCCCGAATTATTCGGTTTAAGGGAACGCTGAAGTCAGCAGCGTTCAAAAGCTGGCGTCTGTCGGCTAGCAGCTCGCTATATGTATAAAATTTAATTCCACAAATTCCCCTTGTTCTGGTTGTGAGCTGGGTTTGGGGCCTGCCATGTAAAACAAAGTGTCCATGAGAAGGAGAACCTAGCCCCGGATGAGCCCTCTTCTTTTGATGATGGCCACGGCAATAGTATTTATACAACTTCATAGATATAGAGCACCGAACTAAAATATAGTATCTCTGCTAGCTTGGTCACGTCGTACGAATGCACACAAACGCTCCAGCCCTGAAAGTATTCTGCTAGTGAAAGACGCTGGTGGCTTAGTGGTTAGAGGTGCGTACAAGCACTCCGTAGGAGGTGGGCTCGATCCCTGATCCGAGTAACATTTAAGTTTTATCTAAGAGCGGTCGCGCCTCGGCAGGCAATAGAGTCCACCACGCCAACTATGTCAATGAATTTCTATTGATTTCTTGGAAAGTGAAGACAGTTGTGGAATCTGTAGATAATTATAGAACAAAAATACACTTTGGACGGTTTTTCGAAATTGCTCTTCGTTTTTGTTTTTTTTTGTATTATAAGAATATTGCAGTTTTTGAGAGAAAAATTCGTAACTCGATAAAATTTGAGAAATTTTTTTTCAGAGTTGCTGAAGCTTTTCCCTTTACGATAGAAAGATTTGCAGGATAATATTTGCAAAACAGTTAATTCTTTAATAACAATAATTTAAACAATTGCAATTATTTATATATTCTAGGCCCGCGATTGCAGTGAAATTTTGGCACAATATACTCTAAACTCTTGTTTTTAAGTTTCAAAAGGAAAAAATTGGTCTTTCCAATTTTGACAGTCGCTATCGATCTTTTTGTCACCTTTAAGCATTGAGTAAATAGCTATTTTCATTTAAGCTTGTGTGAGTGATAGCATTTTTATGTTAATTAATGAATAATTATACAAGTACGTACATTATTTAACGTATAAATGCTATCACTCACACAAGCTTAAATGAAAATAGCTATTTACTTAATGCTTAATAAATATAAAATAATAAATAATAATCTTACAACGTTTATCAAACAACGTAAAAAATAAACGTTGTAAAATAACTCTTATCCAGCAACGTAAAAAATTAACGTTGGGAAATAACTCTTATCGGCAATGGAAAAAATATTTCTCCTGCATAACAGTTATCAGGCAACGTAAAAAATAAACGTTGGGTTATAACTCTTATCGACGAAATAAAAAATATTTCTCATCTAATAACTGTTATGGAGCAACGTTTTTGCTATAAAACTTATAACTGTTATGTCCCTGGTGCAAAGCAGTTGCACGAAACTCTAAGCCCTTTATAGCTACCAAATTTCGTGAAAAAAACAGCAAGAACTTATTATTGCTTATATTAAAGGAACTAGCCCAATGCGGGCTTGGTTTCCTTGCTTCGCTTTGCGAACTGTCAAAAATTATTTGGAATATACTAAAACTATGAAGGCTGGCCAAATGGCAGCTTTGCTTCATTTGCTTTAAGCGCCTCAAAGTTTAAAATTGGCAAATGTTTTATTTAAAAGCGTTTTGTAGGCTTTTGACAAGGGGTGTGTTCCCGTTCCAAATGAATTTAAACAAACTGCTTAAGCAACAAGTAAAAAAGTCTAAATTCGGGCGGAGCCGAACATTAACTACCTACCCGGCGATAGTATTAAATATAGTTTTTTTCACCTTTCCAAAAACTACCGCATATGATAAGCATAATAATGTTACTTATTTTCAAGGGATTCTTGTTATTATCAATTTTGAGTAAAAAGGCGTCCCTAAATTTCGAATTATCGAATTTCAAGCATTTCTGAAATTTACCGCTATATGAAGAGTGGGCGTAATTTTAGGCCGATTTCGATAATTTTCAACGTTTTGATTTTAAGTGGAACGCACAATAATCGTACCGAGTTTGGTACAAATTGATCGAACGGTTAGCGAGGTACACATATGTGGTTATAAGTGGGCGGTGCCACGCCGATTTTGCAAAATTTTATCATAGACGTATTTTTTGCTAAACACCAATAGCAAACACCAATAGCTTCAGTATTAACTGATTTATCGAAGATTTCGTATTTTTCTAAATTACCGTTATATGGAATGTGGGCGTGGTTATTGTCCGATTTTGAAAATTTTCAGTCGTTTGGTATGCTGTACCAAGGCCAACAACTGTGCCAAGTTAGAGAGATTTTGGTGGAGCGGTTACCAGATATACGCATGTAATCATAAATGGGTGTGGTTAAAAATGATAGTAAATATCAATTTTGAGTGAATAAGCTTCAATAGTTACTAAAATATGGAAAATTTCGTATTTCTGCGAAATACCGTTATAAGGGAGGTAGGCGTGGTAATTGTCCGATTTTTCCCTTTTTAAATACCATTCCTCCTACGCTGAAAAGAAATCCGCATACTAAGTTTCGTTAAGATTTCTCAGTTTTCACTCGTCGTGTGCATAGACGGACTGACGGACGGTAGTGTTGCCAGATTTTTTCCAGCTATCCGGACAAACGCGCAATTTGTCCCAAAAATACGGGATGTGGCAACTCTTTTTTTTATTTATTGTTAATAATGTTCGTTTAAAAGATGAGTCGATCTTTACAAGATACCTCATAAATAAAAGTTTCAAAGCCCCCACAAAGTTCACAAAAACTAATTAAACTTAAAAAAATGTTTATAAAAATTTCGATGTTTATATATAGAGTTTCTAGAAGATTCCGTGCAGATTTATAGCGCATTCAACATTAGTATAATAAAGTGCAAGTTTAAAGTCGCTAAAAATTACCATTGATTTTTTGGGATTTTTTTCGTGGAGGGTTTTACGCATTTTCTTCCATACAAAATCGGTTTTTTCATGCGTTATATGGAAGAAAATTCGAAACACCCTCCACAAAAAAAAAACTAAGAAATCAACGGTATTTTTTAGATATAGTTCTCTTACAGAGTTGCTTGCAATGTTGAGTAAAAGTTTACAGGTTGAAATGAATAATTAAATTTTCGAACATACGAAAAAAATCTTGTCGCGGCGGACATTTCAAATCTAATTCATTTGGCAACGCTAACGGACGGACGGACACACAGTCACCGCTTAATCGATTTCTTTTTTTCATTCTGATCATTAATGTATACATTTGTCTAACTATATCTATCTCGATTCGTTTTGGCTGCTACAAACAACCGTTACGTGGACAAAGCTATAATACCCTTGTGCACAAGCGCTCCACAGTGGTTCGGATCGCAAATCTAGCTGGACGAAACTATTTAAACAAATACTCGTTGATGGTCCTTACCCCACTTCTTACCTAGGTGATTTTTGGGTCGCTGATTACGAATCTGAAGTCACTTATCAAAAATTCAAAATGGCGGACGAAAATAAAAAAAAATCGGTAGATTTTTATGAAACTGGGTATCTAGGGGGTTTCTGGGTCGCTGATTACATATCTAAAGTCATTAACCAAAAATTCAAAATGGCGGACGAAAATTTAAGAAAATCGGTAGATTTCTATGTAACTGGGTATCTGGGGGTTTTCTGGGTTGCTGATTACGAATCTAAAGTCATTTACTTAATTTACTTTATTTACTTCGGAACGAGCATTTTTATAAGATATTTCTTTCAATTTACCAATCACATAATCACGGACACCTTGTTGTCTTTTAGAAGTTTCAGCAATACTTCTCCAAATGTCAAACAACTCACTTCTTAAGATTTTATTTACCATAACTAAAATTTAAGATCACAACAAGAAGCACAAATAAATTTCAGAAAAAATTTTATAACAGCGCTTAAAGATTTGCATGCCTGTTTTATAATTTTTTAATTTCAGAAA